>NC_133850.1:2530923-2635894 GCF_047830755.1 Zonotrichia albicollis
TAGGAGGGTGGCACCGACACCTCTGGGGGTGACACTGGGGGTGGCATTGGGGGTGGCACTGGTCAGGGGGGTGACACCAAGGGTGGCACTGGTCAGGGAGGTGGCACCGACACCTCTGGGGGTGACACTGGGGGTGGCACCGAGGGTGGCAATGGGGGAATTGGGGGTGGCACCGAGGGTGGCACCAGGCAGGGGATGGCACCAGGGGTGGCACCAAGGAACACCCACAGCACTCCGGTGACATTGAGGGACACAGGACGCCCGCGGGGGTGGCACCGGGGGACACCGAGGGGCACGGGTGGCACCAAGGGGCGGCAGTGCCACCCTGGGGACACCTCGATGCCACCCTGGTGCCACCCTGCGGGCAGTGCCAGCGCCGTTTATTGGGGTGGGGACAGCCGGGGGTGGCACGTGTCCCCAAACGTGTCCCTGATGTGTCACACGCACGTTGTCACAGCTGTCACGTGTGTCACACACGCGTCACACACAGTCACATGTGTCACACATGTCACACACACATTGTCACACACACATGTTGTCACATGTGTCACACACGTGTCCCCAGCAGCACAGGGACACGGGCGTGGCCACGTGGCCATAGTGGCATCAGGCAGGACACGTGTCCCCTGTGCCACCCACATGGGCATCACCCACGGGTGGCATCAGGGGGACAGCGAGGGACAGTGGGTGCTGGCATTGTCACCTGTCACCAACACTGTCACCAGCACTGTCACCAACACTGTCACCAACACTGTCACCAACACGGACACAGCAAGTGACACCGGTTGTTGTCATTGTGCCCTTTGTCACCAACACTGTCACAGTGGTGCCATCAATTGGTGTCACTGTCTCTTGTCACCAACAAGGCCACAGTGAGTGACAGCGGGTGCTGTCACTGTCCCTGTTGTCACCAACGCAGCCACAATGGGTGACGGTGCTTGTTGTCATTGTCACCAACACAGCCACAGAGAGTGACAGCGGCTGTTGTCACACATCCCCTTTGTCACCAACACTGCCACAGTGTGTGGCATCAGGTGGTGCCACTGTCCCCTCTGTCACCGAGACGGTCACAGCGAGTGACACTGGCTGTTGTCCCCTCTGTCACCAACCCTGTCACAGCAATGCCATCAGCTGCTGTCCCACGTCCCTTCTGTCACTACCACAGGCACAGCATGTGACAGCAGCTGTTGTCATTGTCCCCTCTGTCACCAACGCTGTCACAGCAATGCCATCAATGCCATCAGGTGTTGCCGTCACTGTCCCCTCTGTCACCAACACGGTCACAGTGATGGCACCAGGACACTGCCACACGTCCCCCTGTCACCAACAGGGTCACAGCATGTGATATTGACTGTTGTCACCGTCACCAACAGGGTCACAGTGTGTGACACTGGCTGCTGTCACTGTCACCAACACTGTCACAGTGTGTGACACTGGCTGCTGTCACTGTCACCAACAGGTCACAGTGTGTGACACTGGCTGCTGTCGCTGTCCCCTCTGTCACCAACGCTGTCACAGTGATGCCATCGATGCCATCAGCTGCTGGGACACGTCCCTTTTGTCACCAACACCCTCACAGTGTGTGACACCGGCTGTTGTCCCTTCTGCCACCAACACCACAGTGACACCAGCTGTTGTCACTGTCCCTTTTGTCACCAACACTGTCACAGCAATGCCATCGATACCATAGGCCGTTGTCATTCGTCCCCTTTGTCACCAACACGGTCACGGTGATGGCACCAGGACACTGCCACACGTCCCCTGTCACCAACAGGGTCACAGCACATAATATGGACTGTTGTCACTGTCACCAACACTGTCACAGCAATGCCATTGATGCCATAGGCCGTTGTCACTCGTCCCCTTTGTCACCAACTCAGCCACAGGGTGTGACACTGGCTGCTGTCACTGTCACCAACATGGTCACACTGTGTGACACCAGCTGCTCTCCCCTGTCACCAACGCTGTCACAGCAATGCCATCAATGCCACCAGCTGTTGTCGCTGTCCCCTTTGTCACCAACGCGGCCACAGCGATGGCACCGGGACAGTGCCACTGTCCCCTGTCACCAACAGGGGCACAGCGATGCCATCAACTGCTGTCACTGCCATGTCCCACGGTGGCCGTGTCCCTTGGTGTCACTGCTGTGTCCCACGATGGCCGTGTGTCCAACGGTGTCACTGCAGTGTCCCCACGGTGTCACCGTGTCCCTGCTGTCCCTGCTGTGTCCCACGGTTGTCACTGCCATGTCCCCAGGTGGCTCTGTGTCCCTGCTGTGTCCCACGGTGTCCCCGCTGTCCCCTCAGGCCTGGGTCCCCACGGTGGCCATGTGTCCCCACGGTGTCACTGCAGTGTCCCCACGGTGTCACCGTTGTCCCCGCTGTCCCCTCAGGCCTGGGTCCCCTTCCTCTCCCGCAGCCGCTGCTTCAGCTCAGCCATGGCCTGGCGCTGAGGGGACACGGACAGTGACACAGGGACAGTGACAGGGACACAGGGACACAGAGACAGGGACACAGGGACAGGGAACAGGGACAAGGACACAGGGACAGTGACACAGGGACAGGGACACAGGGACAGCGACAGTGACACAGACAGTGACACAGGGACAGTGACACAGAGACAGGACACAGGGACAGTGACACAGGGACAGGGACACAGAGACAGGGACACAGGGACAGGGAACAGGGGACAGGGACAGTGACACAGGGACAGTGACAGGGACAATGACAGTGACACAGGGACAGGGACAGTGACACAGGGACAGTGACACAGGGACAGGGAACAGGGACACAGGGACAGTGACAGTGACACAGGGAACAGGGACACAGGGACAGGGACACAGGGACAGGGGCAGTGACACAGGAACAGTGACAGGGACAGGGACACAGTGACACAGAGACAGGAACACAGGGACAGGGAACAGGGACACAGGGACAGTGACAGTGACACAGGGACACAGGGAACAGGGACACAGGAACAGTGACAGTGACACAGAGACAGGAACACAGGGACAGGGAACAGGGACACAGGGACAGTGACACAGGAACAGTGACAGTGACACAGAGACAGGGACACAGAGACAGGGACACAGGGACAGGGACACAGGGACACAGGGACGGTGAGGGCACAGGGACACTGAGGAAACAGGGACAGGGAACAGTGACAGTGACACAGGGACAGGGACACAGGGATAGTGATACAGGGACAGTGACACAGTGACACAAGGACAGTGACACAGGAACACAGAGACAGTGACAGTCAGGGGACAGGGACAGTGACACAGGGACAGGGACACAGGGACAAGGACACTGAGGGGACAGGGGACAGGGACACAGTGAGGGAATAGGGACACAGGAACAGTGACAGTGACACAGAGACAGGGACAGGGAACAGGGACACAGGGACAAGGGACAGTGACAGTGAGGGGACAGGGACAGTGAGGGGACAGGGACATGGGGACAGGGACACAGTGACAGTGACACAGGGACAGGGTGAGGGGACAGGGTAAGCCACAGAGATGGGGACAACGACAGGGATGGGGACAGGGTCAGGGCACAGCAGGGACACGAGAGGACATTGGAGGACAGTTGGGGACACAGTGGGGACAGATTGAGGACACATTGGGGACAGCTGGGGACGTTGGGGACACATTGGGGGACATCGGGGTCTCACCCGTTCCGGGGTGTCCGGTGGGAAAATCTCCCTCTGCAAAGAGAGCGCGTCAGGGGAGGGGGACAGCGGGGACACCGAGGGTGCCACATGTCCCCAATGTCCCCAGGTGTCCCCCAGGGTGTCCCAGCTGTCCCCAGGTGTGTCCCCAGCTGTCTCTGCAGTGTCCCATATGTACCCACCGTGTCCCCAGCTGTCCCCAGGATGTCCCCAGGAGTGTCCCCAGATGTCCTCAGGTGTCCCCAGCTACCCCCAGGTGTCCCAGGGCTGTGCCCACATGTCCCTGCAGTGTCCCCAGGGTGTCCCTAGGTGTGATCCCAGGTGTCCCCCATGTGTCCCCAGCCATCCCAGGTGTCCCCAAGGTGTCCCTAGGTGTCCCCAGCTGTCCCAGGGGTGTGCCCAGTTGTCCCCAGGTCCTCCCCAGGGGTGTCCCTGCAGCATCCCCAGGTGTCCCCAGGGTGTCCCAGGTGTCCCTGCAGTGTCCCAGGTGTCCCCAGCCATCCCCAGGTGTCCCAGGGGTGTCCCCAGGGTGTCCCAGGTGTGTCCCTGCAGTGACCCCAGATGTCCCAGGTGTCCCCAGATGTCCCCGCCCACCTTGCGGTCGATCACGTGACGCTGGAAGAGCTCGGCCTGGTTGGAGACCCAGAACACGGCAACGGGGAAGGTCAGGTACAGGAACATCTGGGACAGGGACACCTGTGTCACCTGGGTGTCACCTGGGTGTCACCTACCCTGTCACCTGTGTGTCACCTGTGTCAGCCCCCAGACCCAGAACACGGCCATGGGGAAAAACACATAGACACACCTGGGACAGGGGCATCAGTGTCACCTCGCCTGTGTCACCTGAGTGTCATCAGTGTGTCACCTGGGAATCACCTACGTCACCTCCTGTGCGTCACCAATGTCCCCCGTTCCTGCCCCGCCCATTACTCTTACCCCCCATTCCCATCCCCATCCCCATTCCAATTCCCATTCCCAATTCCCCATTCCCCATCCCCATCCCTGTCCCCATTCCCATTCCCTATTCCCATTCCCATTCCCATTCCCCATTCCCAACCCCATTCCCGTTCCCATTCCCATCCCCATTCCCCATTCCCATTCCCATTCCCATTCCCCATTTCCCACCCCCATTCCCATTCCCATTCCCAGTCCCATCCCCATTCCCATTATCCGTTCCCGTTATCCCATTCCAGTTCCCGTTATCCCGTTCCCGCCCCTCGCACCCTCAGGATCTCCAGCTTCACCCCCATGGCTCCTCCAGGCCCCTCACGCTTCCGCCTCCGCAGCTCCGCAACACCGCCAATCCCCATTGGCCGCACCTCCAGGACCGCCACACTCTATTGGCTGAGCGCGCCGCTGTGGGGGCGGAGCGAAAGAGCGATGGACCAATGAGACGCGAGCGCGGGAAGCACGGAAGTGGAAGCGCCGGAAGTGCGTGCGGCGCGCCGGAAGTGAGGGAGCAGCGCGGGGAAATGGCGGCGGCTGAGGCGGCGATGGCGGCGCGGGAGGAGCCGCCGGGAACGGGAACGGGAGCGGGAGCGGGGCCGGGCCCGGAGCAGCAGCAGCCGGGAGCCATGGAGGAACCGGGAGCCATGGAGGGAGCGGGGCCGGCGGGGGAAGCGGGGCCCGCCGCGGTGACGGATCCCGGAGCGGGGCCGGGCCCGGAGCGGCCCGAACTGTGCTTTGTGAGTGCGGGGCTGGGCCTCGTGTCACCTCCTGTCACCTCCTGTCCCCATTGTCAGCTCTTGTCCATTCCTGTCACCCGGTGTCCCTTCCTGTCACATTTTGTCACCTCCTGTCCCCAGCTGTCCATTCCTGTCCCCTCTTGTCACTCTCTGTCACCTCCTGTCGCCTCCTGATCCCTTTTCCCCCCCCTGTACCCCCCATCATCTCCTGTCCCCCGTTGTCACCTCTTGTCCATTCCTGTCACGTTTTGTCACCCTCTGTCCCCTTCTGTCCCCTCCTGTCCAGCTCTGTCACCTCCTGCCACCCCCTTTTCCCTTCCTGCCACCCCCTGTCCTCTCCTGTCACCTTTTTCCCCCTCCTGTCCCTTCCTGTCCTCTTCTGTCACCTCCTGTCACCTCTTGTCAGCCCCTGTCCCCTCCTGTCACCTTTTGTCACTTCCTGGCCCATCCTTGTGCCCTCTGGTGTCCCTGTCCCCATCTCTTCCCCCAACCACATTTCTGTGTCCCTGTCCCCTCTCATGTCCCCATGTCCCTGTGCCACCCTGTCCCTGTCCCCTCCTGCTGATGTCCTGTGCCTCCCTCTGTGTCCCTGTCCCCTTCATGTCCCTGTCCCCATCCCTGTCACTGTCCCCTCTCTGTCCTTGTCACCTTCATGTCCCTGTCCCCTCAGTGTCTTTGTCCCCTCTTTGTCCCTGTCCCCGTGTCTCTCTCCAGGCCCTTTGTCCCCAGCGTTTCCCACATCTGTGTCCCCCCTGTCCCCTCTCGTGTCCCCAGCCCTGTCCCTGTGTCACCCTGTCCCTGTCACCCCAGGCTCTGTCACCTCCTGCTGGCACTCTGTGCCTCGCTCCTTGTCCCTGTCCCGTTCCTGTCCCCTCTGTGTCCTTGTCCCTTCCCTGTCCCCTCCCTGTCCTTGTCCCCTCCCTGTCCTTGTCCCCTCTGTGTCTTTGTCCCCATCCCTGTCCCCTCTCTTTCTGTCCCTGTCCCCATCCCTGTCCCTGTCCTCTCTCCCTCTGTCACCGCTGGCTTCTGTCCCATCCCTTCCCCTCATCCCGGTCCCTTTGTCCCCCTCTGTGTCCCCTGGCTGTCCCCTGGCTGTCCCTGCTGTCCCTGCTGTCCCCTGAGCCCAGCAGGAAGTGCCCTGTGCTGTGTGTCCATTATCACCTGTCCCATGTCCCCTGTGTCTCTGTCCCCCTGTCTCATGTCCCTATCCCCTGTCCCCGTGTCCCTGTGTCACCCTGTTCATGTCACCCCAGGCTCTGTCACCTCCTGCTGGTGCTCTGTGCCTCGCTCCTTGTCCCTGTCCCCTCCCTGTCCCCTCTGCGTCCTTGTCCCCTCCCTGTCCTTGTCCCCTCTGTGTCTTTGTCTCCATCCCTCTCCCCTTCTTGTCCCCATCCCCATCCCTGTCCCCTCCCTGTCCCTGTCCCCTCTGTGCCCTTGTCCCCATCCCTGTCCCCTCTGTGTCCCTGTCCCCTCCCTGTCCCCTATCCCCTCTGTATCTTTGTCCCCATCCCTGTCCCCTCTCTTTCTGTCCCCGTCCCTGTCCCCATCCCTGTCCCTGTCCCCTCTCCCTCTGTCACCGCTGGCTTCTGTCCCATCCCTTCCCGCCATCCCGGTCCCTTTGTCCCCCTCTGTGTCCCCTGGCTGTCCCTGCTGTCCCTGCTGTCCCCTGAGCCCAGCAGGAAGTGCCCTGTGCTGTGTGTCCATTGTCACCTGTCCTTGTCCCCTCTGTCCCTCTTTTCCTTGTCCCCTGTCCCCTGTGTCTGTGTCCCCCTGTCCCCCGTCCGTGTGTCCCTCCAGGAGGGGAAGGAGGAGCTGTCCCTGTCCCTGAGTGTCCACAATGTCCCCTCAGTGTCCCTTCAATGTCCCCAATGTGTCCCCAGAAAGGAAAGGAGATCCAGCGCGAGGCAGAGCTGTCCCTGTGTGTGTCCCCTGAGTGTCCCCTGTGTCTCAATGTCCCCAGTGTCCCTCCAGGAGGAAGAGGAGGTGCAGCACGAGGAGGAGCTGTCCCCTCAATGTCCCCAATGACCTAAATGTCCCCTCAATGTCCCCAATGTCCCCTGACTGTCCCCAGTTGTCCCCTGAGGAGGAAGAGGAGGTCTAACATGAGGCAGAGCTGTCCCTGTGTGTGTCCCCAGTGTCCCCAACGTCCCTGACTGTCCCCAATGTCCCCTCATTGTCCCCATGCAGGAGGAAGAGGAGGTGCAGCACGAGGAGGAGCTGTCCCCTCAATGTCCCCAGTGACCCAAATGTCCCCTCAATGTCCCCAATGTCCCCTGACTGTCCCCAGTGTCCCCCCTTAGGAGGAAGAGGAGGTGCAGCACGAGGAAGAGCTGTCCCTGTGTGTGTCCCCTCAATGTCCCCAATGTCCGTGACTGTCCCCAGTGTCCCCCATGCAGCACGAGGAGGAGCTGTCCCTGTGTGTGTGTCCCCAATGTCCCCTCAATGTCCCCAATTGTCCCCATGCAGGAGGAGGAGGAGGTGCAGCACGAGGAGGAGCTGCTCCGGAACCCGTTCTCGGTGCGGGGCTGGCTCCGTTACGCGCAGGCCCGGCAGCGCGGGCCCCGCCCCCGCCTCAACCAGATCTACGAGAGAGCCCTGAGGGAGCTGCCCGGCAGGTACGGGCACATCTGGGGCACCTGGGGGCACCTGGGGGCATGGGATACACCTGGGCACACCTGAGAGCCCTGAGGGAGCTGCCCGGCAGGTACGGGCACACCTGGGGCACCTGGGGCACACCTGGGGGCATGGGATACACCTGGGCACACCTGAGAGCCCTGAGGGAGCTGCCCGGCAGGTACGGGCACACCTGGGGGCACCTGGGGGCACCTGGGCACACCTGAGAGCCCTGAGGGAGCTGCCCAGAAGGTACGGGCACCTGGGCACACCTGGGGCACCTGGGGGGGCATGGGCACACCTGGGGGCACCTGAACACACCTGGGGGCACCTGGGCACACCTGGGGGCACCTGAACACACCTGGGGGGATCTGGGCACACCTGGGGGGATCTGGGCACACCTGGGATACACCTGGGGGGCACCTGGAATGCTCTGGGGCCATTTGGGAGCACCTGTGGGAACACTTGGGGCAGGTGTGACTGAGGAGCCAGGGGTGCCAGGTGACCCTGGTGACAGGTGACAGTGTGTGACAGGTGTGACAGTGTGTGACAGGTGTGACAGGTGACAGTTGTGATGGGTGTGACAGGTGTGACAGGTGACAGTGTGTGACAGGTGTGGCAGATGTGACAGGTGTGACAGCGTGTGACAGGTGTGTCAGTGACACAGGTGACACTGATGCCAGGCGTGTCCCCATTGCAGTTACAAGCTGTGGTACCAGTACCTGCAGCAGGGCTATAGGTGTGACAGGTGTGACGGTGACACAGGTGACACTGATGACAGGTGTCACAGGTGTGACAGGTGACACTGATGCCAGGTGTGTCCCCATTCCAGTTACAAGCTGTGGTAGCAGTACCTGCGGCAGGTGTGTCAGGGGTGTCAGTGACACTGATGGCAGGTGTGACAGGTGTGTCAGTGACACAGGTGACACTCATGACAGGTGACACTGATGCCAGGTGTGTCCCCATTGCAGTTACAAGCTGTGGTACCAGTACCTGCGGCAGGTGTGTCAGGGCTGTCAGGGGTGTCAGTGACACTGATGCCAGGTGTGTCAGTGACACAGGTGACACTAATGACAGGTGACACTGATGCCAGGTGTGTCCCCATTGCAGTTACAAGCTGTGGTATCAGTACCTGCGGCAGCGCCGGGCTCAGGTCAAAGGTCGCTGTCCCTCTGACCCCGCCTTCGAGGAGGCCAACGCTGTGCACGAGAGGGCGCTGGTGTTCATGCACAAGGTGAGACACCTGGGGACACCTGGGGACATGGGGACACCTGGGGACACACCTGGGAACACCTGGGGGTGTGAGGGGCCAACGCTGTGCACGAGAGAGCGCTGGTGTTCATGCACAAGGTGAGGCACCTGGGGGGACATGGGGACACCCGGGGGGACACGGGGACACACCTGGGGACACGGGGACACACCTGGGGACACACCTGGGGACATGGGGACACACCTGGGGACACCTGGGGGTGTGAGGGGCCAGTGCTGTGCACGAGAGAGCGCTGGTGTTCATGCACAAGGTGAGACACATGGGGACATGGGGACACACCTGGGGACATGGGGACACACCTGGGGACATGGGGACATGAGGGGATACCTGGGGATGTGGGGACACCTGGTGGGACACTTGAGGACATGGGGACACAGGAGATGGGGACACAGAGGGGACATGGGGACATGGGGCAGGGAGGTGACAGGGATGTAGAGGAGACATGGGGGACAGGAATGGGACATGGGGACACAGAGGGGACGTGGGGACACGAGAGGGACACAGGGCAGGGAGGTGATGGGGACACAGAGGGGACACGAGTGGGACATGGGGACACGAGGCACACCGGTGATGGGGACACAGAGGGGCAGTGGGGACGTGGGTGGGGCAGTGGGGACACAGGACATGGGGACATGGGACAGGTGATGGGGACACAGAGGGGGCACAGGGGACGTGGGGGGGACAAGCACAGAGGGTGCACAGGTGACACAGGGTTTGGGGACACAGGGCACAGGGGACATGGGGCACAGGGGACATGGGGCACAGGTGACACGGGCTTTGGGGACACGGGGCACAGGGGACACAGGGCATAGGTGACATGGGGTTAGGGGACATGGGGCACAGGTGACACGGGCTTTGGGGACACAGGGCACAGGGGACATGGGGCACAGGTGACACGGGCTCTGGGGACACGGGGAGGGCACTGCCACCCTGGGGTGGCTCCAGCCCCTCCTGGACACCGGATCCCAGCTGAGCAGGGCAGGGTCACTGCGGTCCAGTGTGTCCCCAATGTCCCCCAGTGTCCCCAATGTCCCCCAACGTCCCCCAGTGTCCCCAATGTCCCCCGGTGTCTCCATTGTCCCCAATGTCCCCCAGTGTCCCCAGTGTCCCCCTGTGTGCCCCAGTGTCTGCATTGTCCCCTGTGTCCCCAGATGCCACGGGTCTGGCTGGGTTACTGCCAGTTCCTGTCCCCAGTGTCCCCAATGTCCCTGATGTCCCCTGGCTGTCTGCTGGTGTCCCCAGTGTCCCCATTGCTGTCCCCATTGGTGTCCCCAGATGCTCCAGATCTGGCTGGATTACTGCCAGTTCCTGGCCAAGCAGGGCCAGGTCACTGTGTCCCCAATGTCCCCTTAGCTGTCCCCTGGCTGTCCCTGATGTCCCCAATGTCCCCATTGCTGTCCCCTGTGTCCCCAGATGCCGTGGATCTGGTTGGATTACTGCCAGTTCCTGTCCCAATGTCCCCCAGTGTCCCCAATGTCCCCAGTGATGTCCCCACTAATGTCCCCAATGGTGTCCCCAGATGCCGCGGATCTGGCTGGATTACTGCCAGTTCCTGTCCCCAATGCCGCCCAGTGTCCCCATTAATGTCCCCACTGTCCCCATTAATGTCCCCATTAATGTCCCCAGTGTCCCCATTAATGTCCCCTGTGTCCCCAGATGCCGCGGATCTGGCTGGATTACTGCCAGTTCCTGGCCGAGCAGGGCCGGATCACGCGGACGCGCCGGACGTTTGACCGGGCGCTGCGGGCACTGCCCATCACGCAGCACCGGCGCCTCTGGCCGCCCTACCTGAGCTTCGTGCGGCGCCACCCCCTGCCCGAGACCGCTGTGCGCGTGTTCAGGCGCTTCCTCAAGGTACGGCACACCTGGGTACAGCTGGGCACACTCACCTGGGCACACACACCCATACCCACCCCCTGCCCGAGACCGCTGTGCGCGTCTTCAGGAGGTTCCTCAAGGTACGGCACACCTGGGCACTCACCTGGGCACACCTGGGGGCACCTGGGGCATGGGCACTCACCTGGGCACACCTGGGTATACACACACACACACACACACACCTGGGCACTCACCTGGGCACACCTGGGTACAGCTGGGCACACACACCCACACCCACCCCCTGCCCGAGACTGCTGTGCGCGTCTTCAGGCGGTTCCTCAAGGTACAGCACACCTGGGCACTCACCTGGGCACTCACCTGGGTACACACACCTGGGCATTCACACCCACACACACACCCCCTGCCCGAGACCGCCGTGCGCGTCTTCAGGCGCTTCCTCAAGGTAGGGCACACCTGGGCACTCACCTGGGTACAGCTGAGCACTCACCTGGGCACACCTGGGTACTCACCTGGGTACAGCTGGGCACACACACCCATACCCACCCCCTCCCACCCCCTGCCCGAGACTGCCGTGCGCGTCTTCAGGAGGTTCCTCAAGGTACGGCACACCTGGGCACACCTAGGTACTCACCTGGGTACACACACCTGGGCACTCACCTGGGCACTCACCTGGGTACACCTTGGCACTCACCTGGGCACGTACACCCATACCCACCCGCTGCCTGAGACTGCCGTGTGCGTCTTCAGGCGCTTCCTCAAGGTACGGCACACCTGGGGCATGGGCACTCACGTGGGTACACCTGGGCACTCACCTGGGCACTCACCTGGGTGCACACACTTGGGCACTCACCTGGGTACGCCTGGGCACACACACACCCCCCCTGCCCGAGACCGCCGTGCGCGTCTTCAGGAGGTTCCTCAAGGTACGGCACACCTGGGCACTCACCTGGGCACTCACCTGGGCACACCTGGGTACAGCTGAGGGCATGGGCACTCACCTGGGCACACACACACATACCCACCCGCTGCCCGAGACTGCTGTGCGTGTCTTCAGGAGGTTCCTCAAGGTATGGCACACCTGGGCACACCTGGGCACACCTGGGAGCATGGGGACACACCTGGTGACACACATGGGGACACCTGGGGACAGGGACACGAGTGACAGCGTCCCCTTGGTGTGCTGGCCGGGCACCTGGGTGTGCCGGTAACACCGAGAGGTTCAGGTGGCACTCAGGTGACACTGCTGTCCCCAGCTGTGCCAGAGGAGGCAGAGCAGGACGTGGGGGCTCAGGTGACACAGGTGGCACAGGTTGGGCTCAGGTGACACACAGGTGTCACTCAGGTGACACAGATGTCCCCATTGTCCCCAGTTATGCCCAGAGGAGGCAGAGCAGTACGTGTCGTAGCTGCGCTCCGTGGGGGCTCAGGTGACACAGGTGACACAGGTTGGGCTCAGGTGACACAGGTTGGGTTCAGGTCACACAGGTGACACACAGGTGACACTCAGGTGACACAGATGTCCCCTCTGTCCCCAGTTATGCCCAGAGGAGGCAGAGCAGTACGTGTCGTAGCTGCGCTCCGTGGGGGCTTAGGTGACACAGGTGGCACTCAGGTGACACACAGGTGACACTCAAGTGACATTGCTGTCCCCAGTTATGCCCAGAGGAAGCAGAGCAGTACGTGTCGTACCTGCGCTCCGTGGGGGCTCAGGTGACACAGATAGGGTTCAGGTGACACAGGTGACAATCAGGTGACTCAGGTTGGGTTCAGGTGACCCAGGTGACACACAGGTGACACACAGGTGACATTGCTGTCCCCAGCTGTGCCCCGAGGCGGCAGAGCAGTACGTGTCGTACCTGCGCTCCGTGGGGGCTCAGGTGGGGTTCAGGTGACACAGGTGACACACAGATGACACAGATGGGGTTCAGGTGACACACAGGTGACACAGGTTGGTCTCAGGTGACACACAGGTGACATTGCTGTCCCCAGCTGTGCCCCGAGGAGGCAGAGCAGTACGTGTCGTACCTGCGCTCCGTGGGGGCTCAGGTGACACAGGTGGCACTCAGGTGACACACAGGTGACACTCAAGTGACATTGCTGTCCCCAGTTATGCCCAGAGGAAGCAGAGCAGTACGTGTCGTACCTGCGCTCCGTGGGGGCCCAGGTGGCACAGGTTGGGTTCAGGTGACACAGGTGGCACTCAGGTGACACACAGGTGACACAGGTGTCCCCTCTGTCCCCAGTTATGCCCAGAGGAGGCAGAGCAGTACGTGTCGTACCTGCGCTCCGTGGGGGCTCAGGTGACACAGGTGGGGTTCAGGTGACACAGGTGACACACAGGTGACTCAGGTTGGGTTCAGGTGACACAGGTGACACACAGGTGACACACAGGTGACACACAGGTGTCCCCTCTGTCCCCAGCTGTGCCCCGAGGAGGCAGAGCAGTACGTGTCGTACCTGCGCTCCGTGGGCCGCCTGGACGAGGCCGCGCAGGTTCTGGCCCGGCTGGTGAACGACGAGCGCTTCGTGTCCCGCCAGGGCAAGTCCAACTACCAGGTGGGCACCTGGGGCACCTGGGGGGGCACCTGGGGGTACATGAGGGTATCTGGGTGCACCTGGGGAGGGCACAGGGGGTACCTGGGGGCACCTGGGCACACCTGGGGAGCGCCCAGGGGCACCTGGGGGACAGCTGGGGGTACTGGGGGGGGTACCTGGGCGCACCTGGGGAGGGCACAGAGTACCTGGGGAACACCTGGAGGTACCTGCGGGGCACAGGGGGTACCTGGGCACACCTGGGCGCACCTGGGGAGGGTATCTGGGGTACCTGGGGACAGCTGAGGGTACCTGAGGGGCACCTGGGGCACACCTGGGACTACCTTGGGTACAGCTGGGGGGAACCTGGGGGCACCTGGGGGGGCACCTGGACTACCCGGGGAGAGCACCTGGGTACATGGGGACACCTGGGGGTACCTGGGGGGACATCTGGGGGTACCTGGGCACACCTGGGAGGCTCCTGGGGGTACCTGGGCACACCTGGGCGACAGCTGGGGGTACTGGGGGTGTACCT
The DNA here is from genome assembly GCF_047830755.1 of Zonotrichia albicollis. NCBI lineage: Eukaryota > Metazoa > Chordata > Aves > Passeriformes > Passerellidae > Zonotrichia > Zonotrichia albicollis. The sequence continues at coordinate 2,545,067 of NC_133850.1, forward strand.
GGGCACACCTGGGAGGCACCTGGGGGTACTTGGGATGTACCTGGGGGCATCTGGGCACACCTGAGGGTACCTGGGCACACCTGGGGGGCCCCTGAGAACACCTGGGGGGGCACCTGGGGGACAGTTGCGGGGGCACAGGGTACCTAGGGGGGCATCTGGGGGTACCTGGGCACACCTGGGGGGCAGCTGGGGGTACCTGGGGACAGGTGGGGGCACCTTGGGTACAGCTGGGGGGTGGCACAGGGCACCTGGGCACACCTGGGGACAGCTGAGAGCATCTGGGGGACACCAGGGGACACCTATGGCAGGAGCTGTGTGAGCTGCTGTCCCAGCACCCCGGGGTGGATTTGGGGAGTATTTAGGCTGGATTTGGGGCAGTTTTTGGGTGGATTTAGGATGGATTTAGGATCTCTAACCCTGTTTCTCTGTCAGTTATGGCAGGAACTCTGTGAGCTGCTGTCCCAGCACCCCGGGGCAGTTTTGGTGCAGTTTTGGGATGGATTTGGGGTAGTTTTAGGATGGATTTAGGATCTCTAACCCTGTTTCTCTCTAAGCTCTGGCAGGAGCTGTGTGAGCTGCTCTCCCAGCACCCCGGGGCAGTTTTGGGTCAGTTTTTGGGTGGATTTAGGATGGATTTAGGATCTCTGACCCTGTTTCTCTCTCAGCTCTGGCAGGAGCTGTGTGAGCTGCTGTCCCAGCACCCCCGGGCTGGATTTGGGGCAGTTTTAGGATAGATGTAGGGGTTTTAACCCGATGTTTTCTCAGTTATGGCAGGAGCTGTGTGAGCTGCTGTCCCAGCACCCCGGGCTGGATTTGGGGCAGTTTTTGGGTGGATTTGGGGCAGTTTTGGTGTTTCTAACCCCATTTTTCTCAGTTATGGCAGGAGCTATGCGAGCTGCTGTCCCAGCACCCTGACCGCGTGCGCTCGCTGGACGCCGGGGGCATCATCCGGGGGGGGCTCACGCGCTTCACCGACCAGCGGGGCCGGCTCTGGGGGGCGCTGGCCGACTGCTACGTGCGCTGCGGGCACCTGGAGAAGGTGACACACCTGGGGGGGACACCTGGGGGGAGTGACACACCTGGGGGGCGCTGGCCGACTGCTACGTGCGCTGCGGGCACCTGGAGAAGGTGGGGACACACCTGGGGGGGACACCTGGCAGGGGGGGACACACCTGGGGGCACACCTGGGACAGACTGACACACCTGGGGGGAGTGACACACCTGGGACTGACACACCTGGGGACACCTGGGGACACCTGGGACAGACTGACACACCTGGGACTGACACACCTGGACAGACTTGGGGACACACCTGGGTGGGGGGACACACTTGGGGGGGACACACTTGGGGGGGACACTTGGCGGGGGGGGGAGTGACACACCTGGACAGACTGACACAGCTGGGACTGACACAGCTGGACAGACTGACAGCCATGGGACAGACTGACACACCTGGGACAGACTGACACACCTGGACAGACTGACAGCCATAGGACAGACTGACATCCCGGTTTATCCCAGTTTATCCTGTTTTATCCCAGTTTATCCCAGTTTATCCCGGTTTATCCTGGTTTATCCCGGTTTATCCCAGTTTACCCCATTTATCCCAATTTATCCTGGTTCATTCCGGTTTATCCCGATTTATCCTGGTTTATCCCAGTTTATCCCGGTTTATCCCGGTTTATCCCGGTTTATCCCCATTTATCCCAATTTATCCTGGTTTATCCTGGTTTATCCCGGTTTATCCCGGCTTATCCCAGTTTATCCTGATTTTTCCTGGTTCATCCTGGTTTATCCTGGTTTATCCCGGTTTATCCCGGTTTATCCCAGTTTATCCCGGTTTATCCTGGTTTATCCCGGTTTATCCTGGTTTATCCCGGTTTATCCCGTTCCAGGCCTGGGATGTGTACGAGGAGGCCGTCCAGACCCCAATCCCAATATTTACCCCGTTTTTATCCCGTTCCAGGCCCGGGATATTTGTGACAAATCTGTGCAGACGGTGCTGACCCCATTAACCCTTTAACCCCAATATTTACCCCGTTTTTATCCCGTTTTTATCCCGTTCCAGGCCCGGGACGTGTACGAGGAGGCCGTGCAGACGGTGCTGACCCCGTTAACCCCATTTTAACCCCATTTTATCCCGTTCCAGGCCCGGGATGTGTACGAGGAGGCCGTGCAGACGGTGCTGACCCTGTTAACCCCATTTTATCCCGTTTTTATCCCGTTCCAGGCCCGGGACGTGTACGAGGAGGCCGTGCAGACGGTGATGACGGTGCGCGATTTCACGCAGGTGTTCGACAGCTACGCGCGCTTCGAGGAGAGCGTGATCGCCGCCCTGCTGGACACGCAGGCACAGCTGGGGCAGGGCCAGGACGGTGAGAGGGACCCCAAAAACGGGGGAAAGCACCCCAAAAATGGGCAGGGAAACCCAAAATACGCAGGCACAGCTGGGGCAGGGCCAGGACGGTGAGAAAGGGACCCCAAAAATGGGGGAGAAACCCCAAAAATGGGGAAAGCACCCCAAAAATGGGCAGGGACAGCTGGGCCAGGGCTGTGACGGTGAGAGGGACCCCAAAAACGGGCAGAGAACCCCAAAAATGGGGAAAACATCACAAAAATCGGGCAGAGAACCCCAAAAATGGGGAAAGCTCCCCAAAAATGGGGGAGAAACCCCAAAAATGGGGGAGAAACTCCAAAAACGGGGAAAGCTCCCCAAAAATGGGGGAGAAACTCCAAAAATGGGGAAAGCACCCCAAAAATGGGCAGGGACAGCTGGGCCAGGGCCGTGACGGTGAGAGGGACCCCAAAAACGGGTAGGGAACCCCAAAAATGGGGGAGGAACCCCAAAAAATGGGCAGGCACAGCTGGGGCAGGGCCAGGACGGTGAGAAAGGAACCCCAAAAACGGGCAGAGAACCCCAAAAATGGGGGAGAAACCCCAAAAATGGGGACAGCACCACAAAAATCGGGCAGAGAACCCCAAAAATGGGGGAGAAACCCCCAAAACGGGCGGGGAACCCCAAAAATGGGGAAAGCACCCCAAAAATGGGCAGGGACAGCTGGGCCAGGGCCGTGACGGTGAGAGGGACCCCAAAAACGGGCAGGGAAACCCAAAAATGGGGGAGAAACCCCAAAAATGGCAGAGAGAGCTGGGACAGGGTCAGGACAGTGAAAGGGACCCCAAAAATTGGGAAAGGCACCCCAAAAATGGGGCAGAAACCCCCAAAATGGCAGAGACAGCTGGGGCAGGGGCTGGATGGTGAGAGGGACCCCAAAAACGGGGGAAAGCACCCCAAAAATGGGCAGGGAAACCCAAAATACGCAGGCACAGCTGGGGCAGGGCCAGGACGGTGAGAAAGGGACCCCAAAAATGGGGGAGAAACCCCAAAAATGGGGAAAGCACCCCAAAAATGGGCAGGGACAGCTGGGCCAGGGCTGTGACGGTGAGAGGGACCCCAAAAACGGGCAGAGAATCCCAAAAATGGGGAAAACATCACAAAAATCGGGCAGAGAACCCCAAAAATGGGGAAAGCTCCCCAAAAATGGGGGAGAAACCCCAAAAATGGGGAAAGCTCCCCAAAAATGGGGGAGAAACTCCAAAAACGGGGAAAGCTCCCCAAAAATGGGGGAGAAACTCCAAAAATGGGGAAAGCACCCCAAAAATGGGCAGGGACAGCTGGGCCAGGTCTGTGACGGTGAGAGGGACCCCAAAAACGGGCAGGGAAACCCAAAAATGGGGGAGAAACCCCAAAAACTGGCGGGGAACCCCAAAAATGGCAGGGACAGCTGGGGCAGGGCCAGGACAGTGAAAGGGACCCCAAAAATTGGGAAAGGCACACCAAAAATGGGGCAGAAACCCCTAAAATGGCAGGGACAGCTGGGGCAGGGGCAGGACGGTGAGAGGGACCCCAAAAACGGGCAGAGAACCCCAAAAATGGGGGAGAAACCCCAAAAACGGGCAGGGAACCCCAAAAATGGGGGAGAAACCCCAAAAACGGGCAGGGAACCCCAAAAATGGGGGAGAAACCCCCAAAAATGGGCAGGGACAGCTGGGCCAGGGCCAGGATCTTGAGAAACACCCCAAAAACAGGCTGGGAACCCCAAAACTGGACAGGCACAGCTGGGGCAGGGGCAGGACGGTGCATCCGGGGTACCCCGAAAACAGGGGGCACCCCAAAACTGGACAGGGGACCCCAAAACTGCAGGGGGTGCCCCTGTGCCCAGGGTGTCCCTGTCACCGTTGTCACCTTGTGTCCCTTGATGCTGTGTGACCCCTGTGTCACCTGTGTCGCCTGTGTCACCCATGTCACCTGTGTCACCCTTTGTCACTCCTGTGGCCCTGTGTGACCCTGTGTCACTTCTCTGTCCCTGTGTCACCCTGTGTGGCATCATGTCCCCGCAGAGCAGGTGGAGCTGGAGCTGCGCCTGGCCCGTTTCGAGCAGCTCATGGCACTGTGCCCACGGTGTCCCTGTGTCCCCTGTGACCCTGTATGACTCCTCTGTCACCCTGTGTCACTCTGTGTCACCCTGTATCACTGTGTGTCACTCTGTGTCACCTCTGTGTCCCCGTGTCCCCGCAGAGGAGCTGGAACTGGAGCTGCGCCTGGCCTGCTTTGAGCATCTCATGGCACTGTGCCCGCGCTGTCCCTGTGTCCCCTGACCCGGTGTCACTCTGTGTGACCCCTCTGTCCCTGTGTCACCTCTCTGTCCCTGTGTCCCCGCAGAGGAGGTGGAGCTGGAGCTGCGCCTGGCCCGCTTCGAGCGCTGTGCCCGCACTGTCCCTGTGTCCCCTGAGCCTGTGTCACTCTGTGTCACCTTTCTGTCCCTGTGCCACCCTGTATGACATTGTGTTCCTGTGTCCCCGCAGAGGAGCTGGAGCTGGAGCTGTGCCTGGCCTGCTTTGAGCATCTCATGGCGCTGTGCCTGCACTGTCCCTGTGTCACTTTATGTGACCCTGTGTCACTCTGTGTCACCTCTCTGACCCCGTGTCCCCTGACCTTGTGTCACTCTGTGTCACCTCTCTGACCCCAGTGTCCCCCGTGTCCCCACAGAGCAGGTGGAGCTGGAGCTGCGCCTCGCCCACTTCGAGTAGCTCATGGCGCTGTGCCCGCGCTGTCCCTGTGTCCCCAGCGGGTCACTGTGTATCCCCATGTCCCCATGCCCTGTGTCACCCTGTGTCATCCTGTGTCATCCTGTGTCACCTCTCTGACCCTGTGTCACCTCTCTGTCCCCGCAGAGGAGGTGGAGCTGGAGCTGCACCTGGCCCGCTTTGAGTGGCTGATGTCACGGCAGCCATGCTGTCCCTGTGTCCCCTGACCCGGTGTCACCGTGTGTCAGTCTGTGTCGCCATGTGTCACTCTGTGTGACCCCTGTGTCACCCTGTGTCATCCTGTGTCACCTCTCTGACCCTCTGTCACCTCTCTGTCCCCGCAGAGGAGGTGGAGCTGGAGCTGCACCTGGCCCGCTTCGAGCGCTGTGCCCGCACTGTCCCTGTGTCCCCAGGGTGTCACTGTGTGTCCCTGTGTCCCCGCAGAGCAGGTGGAGCTGGAGCTGCGCCTGACCCGCTTCGAGCAGCTCATGGCACTGTGCCCGTGCTGTCCCTGTGTCCCCAGGGGGTCACTGTGTGTCCCCATGTCCCCGTGTCCCCTGACCTTGTATCACCCTGTGTCACTCTGTGTCACCTCTCTGTCCCCCTGTCCCCACAGAGGAGGTGGAGCTGGAGCTGCGCCTGACCCGCTTCGAGCGCCTGATGGCGCTGTCCCTGTGTCCCCTGACCCTGTGTCGCTCTGTGTGACCCTGTGTCACCCTGTGTGTCCCTGTGTCACCTCTCTGACCCTCTGTCACCTCTGTGTCCCCGTGTTCCCGCAGAGGAGGTGGAGCTGGAGCTGCGCCTGGCCCGCTTCGAGCGCCTGATGTCGCGGCGGCCGCTGCTGCTCAACAGCGTGCTGCTGCGCCAGAACCCGCACAACGTGCACGAGTGGCACAAGAGGGTGGCCCTGCACCAGGGACAGCCCGACAAGGTCAGGGGACACCGGGGGACACCGGGGGGGGACATGGGGGGGACACCCGGGGGGGTTATGGGGTGGGTGGCTTGGGGGTTGGGCGGTGTTATGGTCACTGTGCTGTGGCCTGGCTGTGCCTGTGTGTCCCCTGTCCCCTCGTGTCCCCCCATGTCCCCAATGTCCCCCCATCCCCATTGTCCCCTGCTGTCCCCACTGTCCCCAGGTGTCCCTGATGTCCCCTGGCTGTCCCCAGTGTCCCCTGACTGTCCCCCCTGTCCCCTGGTGTCCCTGATGGCCCCAACATTCCCATGCCCCCAGTGTCCCCTGGCTGTCCCCAATGTCTCCCTGTGTCCCCAATGGTCCCTGACTGTCCCCATGTCCCCAATGTCTCCATGTCCCCTGGCTGTCCCCAATGTCCCCAGTGTCCCCATGTCCCTTTGTCCCCTGGCTGTCCCCATGTCCCTGCTATCCCCAATGTCCCCATGTCCCCTGATTGTCCCCAATGTCCCCAATGTCCCTGCTATCCCCAGTGTCCCCATGTCCCCTGATTGTCCCCAATGTCCCCAGTGTCCCCACCCAATGTCCCCAATGTCCCCAGTGTCCCCAGTGTCCGTGTGTCCGTCCCAGATCATCCAGACGTTCACAGAGGCCGTCCGCACCGTGGATCCCCAGCGCGCCCCTGGCTGTCCCCATGTCCCCAATGTCCCCTGAATGTCCCCAGTGTCCCCAATGTCCCCAGTGTCCCCACGTCCCTGCTATCCCCAATGTCCCCATGTCCCCTGAATGTCCCCAGTGTCCCCAGTGTCCCCAATGTCCCCAATGTCCGTGTGTCCATCCCAGATCATCCAGACGTTCACAGAGGCCGTCCGCACCGTGGATCCCCAGCGCACCCCTGGCTGTCCCCATGTCCCCAATGTCCCCTGACTGTCCCCATGTCCCTTTGTCCCCTGGCTGTCCCCATGTCCCTGCTATCCCCAATGTCCCCATGTCCCCTGACTGTCCCCAATGTCCCCAGTGTCCCCAATATCCCCAATGTCCCTGCTACCCCCAAAGTCCCCATGTCCCTGCTATCCCCAATGTCCCCTGACTGTCCCCAGTGTCCCCAATGTCCCCAGTGTCCCCATGTCCCCGCTATCCCCAATGTCCCCTGACTGTCCCCAGTGTCCCCAATGTCCCCAGTGTCCCCAGTGTCCCCAATGTCCGTGTGTCCGTCCCAGATCATCCAGACATTCACGGAGGCCGTCTGCACTGTGGATCCCCAGTGCCCCTGGCTGTCCCCATGTCCCTTTGTCCCCTGGCTGTCCCCAATGTCCCCATGTCCCTGCTATCACCAATGTCCCCAATGTCCCCGTGTCCCCGTGTCCCCTGAATGTCCCCAATGTCCCAGTGTCCCTCTGTCCATCCCAGATCATCCAGACCTTCACCGAGGCCGTCCGCACCGTGGATCCCCAGCATCCCCTGGCTGTCCCTTTGTCCCCTGGCTGTCCCCAATGTCCCGACTGTCCCCAGTGTCCCCAATGTCCCCTGATGTCCCCAGTGTCCCTCTGTCCGTCCCAGATCATCCAGACGTTCACCGAGGCCGTCCGCACCGTGGATCCCCAGCGCGCCACCGGCCGCCCCCACGAGCTCTGGGTGGCGTTCGCGCGCTTCTACGAGGACAACGGGCAGCTGGACGACGTGAGCTGGGGCACCCCAAAACCTGCACGGGACACCCCAAAATCCTGAGGGGCACCCCAAATCCTGCCTGGGACACCCCAAAATCCTGCATGGGATCCCTGAACCCCGAGGGACACCCCCAGACCCACCTGGGACACCCCAAAACCCACCTGGAGGGCACCTCAAAACCTGAGGGACATCCCAAATCCTGTGGACACCCCCAAACCTGCCTGGGACACCCCAAAACCTGGGGACACCCCAAATCCTGCATGGGATCCCTGAACCCTGAGGGACACCCCCAAACACACCTGGGACACCCCAAAATCCACCTGGGACACCCCAAAACCTGGGAGACACCAAAATCCACCTGAGACACCCCAAAACCTGGGGACACCCCAAAACCCGCCTGGGGGGCACCCCAAAACAGTTTGGGACCTCCAAATCCTGCATGGGATCCCTGAACTCCGAGGGACACCCCAAAACCCACCTGGAACACCCCAAACCTGGGGGACACCTAAATCCTGAGGGACACCCCAAAACCTGCCTGGGGACACCCCCAAAATCCACCTGGGACACCCCAAATCCTGGGGGACACCCCCAAACCTGCCTGGGACACCCCAAACGTGGGGGACACCCCCCAACACACCTGAGACACCCCCAAATCCTGGGGGACACCCCCCAACACACCTGAGACACCCCCAAATCCTGGGGGACACCCTAAAATCCACCTGGGACACCCCAAAACCTGGGGGACTCCTCCACACCCTCTTGGGACACCCCAAACCCGAGTGATGCCCCCAGATCTGCCTGGGAACCCCAGAGCTGCCCCCTCCTGTCCCCAGTGTCCCCCTGTCCCCTGAGTCCCCATGTCCCCAATGGTGTCCCCAGTGTCCCAATGGTGTCCCCAATGATGTCCCCAGGCCAGGTCCATCCTGTCCCTGTCCCAGTGTCCCCAGTGTCCCAGTGATGTCCCCAATGTCCCCAGTGGTGTCCCCAGGCCAGGTCCATCCTGTCCCCAATGATATCCCCAATGTCCCCAGTGTGTCCCCAGGCCAGCTCCATCCTGTCCCCAGTGATGTCCCCAATGTCCCCAGGCCAGGTCCATCCTGTCCCCAATGTCCCCAGTGATGTCCCCAGTGTCCCCAGTGTGTCCCCAGGCCAGGTCCAACCTGTCCCCTGTGTCCCCAATGATGTCCCCAATGATGTTCCCAGGCCAGGTCCATCCTGTCCCCGATGGTGTCCCCAATGTGTCCCCAGTTTCCCCAATGATGTCCCCAATGATGTCCCCAATGATGTCCCCAATGTCCCCATTGATGTCCCCCAGGCCAGGTCCATCCTGTTCCCAATGATGTCCCCAGTGATGTCCCCAATGTGTCCCCAGGCCAGGTCCATTCTGTCCCGTGTCCCCAGTGATGTCCCCAATGATGTCCCCAATGATGTTCCCAGGCCAGGTCCATCCTGTCCCCAATGTCCCCAATGATGTCCCCAATGTCCCCAGGCCAGGTCCATCCTGTTCCCAATGATGTCAGTGATGTCCCCAACGATGTCCCCAGTGTCCCCAATGTCCCCATTGATGTCCCTAGGCCAGGTCCATCCTGTCCCCAATGTCCCCAACGATGTCCCCAATGTCCCCAGGCCAGGTCCATCCTGTCCCTAATGTCCCCAATGATGTCCCCAGTGTCCCCAGGCCAGGTCCATCCTGTCCCGTGCCACCCGGGTCGGGTTCCTGTTGATGTCCCCAAGGTCCCCAACGATGTCCCCAATGTCCCCATTGATGTCCCCAGGCCAGGTCCATCCTGTCCCGCGCCACCCGGGTGCGGTTCCTGTCCCTGTCCCAGTGTCCCCAATGTCCCAATGATGTCCCCAATGTCCCCAGTGGTGTCCCCAGGCCAGCTCCATCCTGTCCCTAATGTCCCCAGGCCAGGTCGATCCTGTCCCCAGTGATGTCCCCAATGATGTCCCCAATGTCCCCAGGCCAGGTCCATCCTGTCCCCAATGATGTCCCCAATGATGTCTCCAATGTCCCCAATGTCCCCAGTGTGTCCCCAGGCCAGCTCCATCCTGTTCCCAATGATGTCAGTGCCCAATGATGTCAGTGATGTCCCCAATGATGTCCCCAGTGTCCCCAATGATGTCCCCAATGTCCCCAGGCCAGGGTCCATCCTGTCCCCAGTGATGTCCCCAATGATGTCCCCAATGATGTCCCCAGGCCAGGTCCATCCTGTCCCATGTCCTCAATGATGTCCCCAGTGTCCCCAGTGTGTCCCCAGGCCAGGTCCATCCTGTCCCCAGTGATGTCCCCAGTTGTCCCCAGTGTGTCCCCCAGGCCAGGTCCATCCTGTCCCCAGTGTCCCCAGTGTGTCCCCAGGCCAGGTCCATCCTGTCCCGCGCCACCCGGGTGCGGTTCCTGTCCCAATGTCCCAGTGTCCCCACTGTCCCCAATGATGTCCCCATTGATGTCCCCAGGCCAGGTCTATCCTGTCCCATGTCCCCAATGATGTCCCCATTGATGTCCCCAGGCCAGGTCTATCCTGTCCCATGTCCCCAATGATGTCCCCATTGATGTCCCCAGGCCAGGTCCATCCTGTCCCGTGCCACCCGGGTGGGGTTCCTGTTGATGTCCCCAAGGTCCCCAACGATGTCCCCAATGTCCCCAGGCCAGGTCCATCCTGTCCCTGTGTCCTCAATGATGTCCCCAGGCCAGATCCATCCTGTCCCCAATGTCCCCATTGATGTCCCCAATGTCCCCAGGCAGGTCCATCCTGTTCCCAATGTCTCCAATGATGTCCCCAGTGTCCCCGCTGGTGTCCCCAATGTCCCCAACGATGTCCCCAATGTCCCCAATGATGTCCCCAATGTGTCCCCAGGCCAGGTCCATCCTGTCCCGTGTCCCCAATGATGTCCCCAATGTGTCCCCAGGCCAGGTCCATCCTGTCCTGCGCCACCCGGGTGCGGTTCCTGTCCCTGTCCCAGTGTCCCCACTGTCCCCAATGATGTCCCCAATGTCCCTAGTGGTGTCCCCAGGCCAGGTCCATCCTGTCCCCAATGTCCCCAATAATGTCCCAAATGATGTCCCCAATGATGTCCTCAATGATGTCCCCAATGATGTCTCCAATGTCGCCAGTGTGTCCCCAGGCCAGCTCCATCCTGTTCCCAATGATGTCAGTGATGTCCCCAATGATGTCCCCAATGATGTCCCCATTGACGTCCCCAGGCCAGGTCCATCCTGTCCCGTGTCCCCAATGATGTCCCCAATGTCCCCAGGCCAGGTCCATCCTGTCCCCAATGTCCCTGTGATGTCCCCAGGCCAGATCCATCCTGTCCCCAATGTCCCCAACGATGTCCCCAATGTCCCAATGATGTCCCCAATGTCCCTGTGATGTCCCCAGGCCAGGTCCATCCTGTCCCCACTGTCCCTGTGATGTCCCCAGGCCAGGTCCATCCTGTCCTGCGCCACCTGGGTGCAGTTCCTGTCCCTGTCCCAGTGTCCCCACTGTCCCCAGTGATGTCCCCAATGTCTCTAGTGGTGTCCCCAGGCCAGGTCCATCCTGTCCCCTGTGTACCCAATGTCCCTGTCACTGTCCCCAGGCCAGGTCCATCCTGTCCCGCGCCACCCGTGTCCGGTTCCGTCGGGTCGAGGACCTCGCCGCCGTCTGGTGCGAGTTCGGGGAGCTGGAGCTGCGGCACCAGCGGCACCAGGAGGCGCTGGCCGTCCTCAGGGTGAGGGCACCCCCAAACGGGGAACCCCAAAACGGGGAACCACGAAAACATGGGCACCCCAAAAATGGGGGACCCCAAAAACGGGGAACCCCAAAAATGGGGGACCCCAAAAACGGGGAACCCTGAAAACATGCGGACCCCAAAAACAGGGGAATCCTGAAAACATGGGGGGACCCCAAAAACGGGGGAACTCAGAAAATGGGGAACCCCGAAAACATGGGGACCCCAAAAACGGGGAACCCCGAAAACATGGGGACCCCAAAAATGGGGAACCCCAAAAACATGGGGACCCCAAAAACGGGGAACCCAAAAAATGGGAGAACTCAGAAAACGGGGAACCCCGAAAACATGGGGACCCCAAAAACGGGGAACCCCAAAAATGGGGAACCCCAAAAACAGGGGAACCCCGAAAACATGGGGACCCCAAAAACGGGGAACCCCAAAAATGGGGGCACCCCAAAAATGGGGAACCCAAAAAAAAGGGGGGACCCCAAAAACAGGGGAACCCTGAAAACATGGGGACCCCAAAAATGGGGAACCCCAAAAACCGGGGGACCCTAAAAACGGGGGAACTCAAAAAATGGGGAACCCAAAAATGGGGAACCCTGAAAACGGGGGCACCCAAAAAACAGGGAACCCCGAAAACATGGGGACCCCAAAAACGGGGAACCCAAAAATGGGGGGACCCCAAAAACGGGGAATCCAAAAAACATGAGGACCCCAAAAAATGGGGGCACCCCAAAAACGGGAAACCCCAAAAATGGGGAACCCAAAAACGGGGAACCCTGAAAACATGGGGACCCCAAAAATGGGGAACCCCGAAAACATGGGGACCCCAAAAATGAAGAACCCAAAAAATGGGGGACCCCAAAAACAGGGGAACCCTGAAAAACAATGGGGACCCCAAAAAATGGGGAACCCCAAAAACCAGGGAACTCAGAAAATGGGGAACCCAAAAATGGGGAACCCCAAAAACATGGGGAACCCTGAAAACGGGGGCACCCCAAAAACAGGGGAACTCAGAAAATGGGGAACCCAAAAATGAGCACCCAAAAACAGGGGGACCCCAAAAATAGAGAACCCAGAAAATGGGGAACCCACGGGAACTCTAAAAATGGGGGAACCACCGAAACAAGGAACCCAAAAATGCGGAACCCACAAAATGGGAACCCCAAAAAAATGGGAATCCCGCAAATGGGGGGGACTCCAAAAACAGGGCACCCTAAAAATGGGCACCCCAAAAACGGAGGGGCCCCAAAAATGGGGAACCCCAAACAGCAGGAAACCCCAAAAATGGGGCACCCCAAAACCGAGGGCACCAAAAAACAGAATCCCAAAAATGGGGCACCCCAAATAGCAGGAAACCCCAAAAATGGGGCACCCCAAAACCGAGGGCACCAAAAACACAGAACCCCAAAAATGGGGCAAATGGGGGGACCCCAAAAAACGAGCACCCCGAAAATGGGGAACCTCAAAAAACGGGAACCCCAGAAATGGGGGGACCCAAAAATGGGAACCCCAAAAACTGGGCACCCCGAAAATGGGGAACCCCAAAAATGGGGGACCCCAAGAATGGGGGACCCCAAAAATTGGGGCACCCCAAATGGCAGGAAAGCCCTTTTCCCTGCCCTTTTTTCTTTCTTTTTAACTGTTTTTTTCTCCTTTTTTCCTCAAGTTCCCCCCCATTTTCCCCCCATTTTTCCCTCTTTTCCCCCTTTTTCCCTGTTTTTCCTCTGTTTTTTCCCCTTTCTTCCTCAATTTTTCCCCTTTTCCCCCCATTTTCCCCCATTCCCTCCAATTTTCCTCACTTTCCCCCATTTTCCCCATCTTCACAATTTCCCCAATTCCCCAAATTTCCCCCATTTTCATCATTCCCCCCATTTTCACCATTTTCCCCCATTTCCCTCCTTCCCACCCTTATTCCCCCTTTCCCCCCTTTTTTCTGCCCTTTTTTTCTCATTTTTCTTGTTTTTTCTCCTTTTTTCCTCAATATCCCCCCTTCTCCCCAATTTCCCCATTTCCCCCTTTTCCTCCCATTTCCCCTTTTTTCCCATTCTCCCCTTTTCCCCCCCATTTTCTCTCTTCCCCCCCTTTTCCCCTGTTTTTTTCCTGTTTTCTCCCCTTTTTTCCTCAATTTTCCCCCATTTTCTCCATTTCCCCCCATTTTCCCCATTCCCTCATTTTTCTTAATTTTCCCCTTTTTCCCCTTCCCCCATTTCCACCTTTCCCCCTTTTTTCCCCATTTCCCCCCCTTTCCCCCCCATTTTCTCCCTTTTCCCCCTTTTCCCGTTTTTTCCTCTGTTTTTCCCCTTTTCCCTCAATTTTTCCCCGTTTCTTCCCCATTTTCCCCAATTTCCCCATTTCCCCATTTCCCCTTTTTTCTCTATTTTCCTGCTTACCCCCTCTTTTCCCCTGTTTTTTCCTCTGTTTTCTCCCCTTTTTTCCTCAATTTTCCCCCATTTCCTCCCATTTTCTCCATTTCCCCCCATTTTCCCCATTCCCCCATTTTTCCTCATTTTCACAATTTTCCCCGTTTCCCCCGTTTTCCCTTTTTTCCCCATTTTCCCCCCATTTCCCCCCATTTTCCCCATTCCCCCATTTTTCTTAATTTTCCCCATTTTCCCCTTCCCCCATTTCCACCTTTCCCCCTTTTTTCCCCCTTTACCCCCCATTTTCTCCCTTTTCCCCCTTTTCCCGTTTTTTCCTCTGTTTTTCCCTCAATTTTTTCCCCGTTTCTTCCCCATTTTTCCTCCCCCCCAATTTTCCCCATTTCCCCATTTCCCCTTTTTTCTCCATTTTCCTGCTTACCCCCCCTTTTCCCCTGTTTTTTCCTCTGTTTTCTTCCCTTTTTTCCTCAATTTTCCCCCATTTCCTCCCATTTTCTCCATTTCCCCCCATTTTCCCCATTCCCCCGTTTTTCTTAATTTTCCCCATTTTCCCCTTCCCCCATTTCCACCTTTCCCCCTTTTTTCCCCATTTCCCCCCCTTTCCCCCCCATTTTCTCCCTTTTCCCCCTTTTCCTGTTTTTTCCTCTGTTTTTCCCCTTTTCCCTCAATTTTCCCCCATTTTCCCCCATTTTCCCCATTCCCCCATTTTTCCTCATTTTCACAATTTTCCCCATTCCCCCATTTCCCCCTTTTTCCCTTTTTTCCCCATTTCCCCCCCCATTTTCTCTCTTTTCCCCCTTTTCCCGTTTTTTCCTCTTTTTTTCCCCTTTTCCCTCAATTTTTCCCTGTTTCTTCCCCATTTTCCCCAATTTTCCCCATTTTACCCCATTTCCCCCTTTTTTCCCCATTTCGCCCCCTTTCCCCCCCATTTTCTCCCCTTTCTCCTTTTTCCCGTTTTTCTTCTGTTTTTCCCCTTTTCCCTCAATTTTTCCCCGTTTCTTCCCCATTTCCCCTTTTTTCCCCATTTTCCTGCTTACCCCCCCTTTTCCCCTGTTTTTTCCTCTGTTTTGTCCCCTTTTTTCCTCAATTTTCCCCCATTTCCTCCCATTTTTTCCATTTCCCCCATTTTCCCCATTTCCCCATTTTTCCTCATTTTCGTAATTTTCCCCATTCCCCCATTTCCCCCCCTTTCCCCCCATTTTCTCCCTTTTCCCATTTTTTTCCTCTGTTTTTCCCCTTTTCCCTCAATTTTTCCCCGTTTCTTCCCCATTTTCCCCAATTTTCCCCATTTCCCCTTTTTTCTCCATTTTCCTGCTTACCCCCCCCTTTTCCCCTGTTTTTCCACGTTTTTTTTCCCCTTTTTTCCTCAATTTTCCCCCATTCCCCCATTTTTCTCAATTTCCCCATTTTCCCCTTCCCCCATTTCCACCTTTCCCCCTTTCCCCCTTTTTTCCCCATTTCCCCCCCTTTCCCTCCCATTTTCTCCCTTTTCCCATTTTTTTCCTCTGTTTTTCCCCATTTTCCCCAATTTTCCCCATTTTACCCCATTTCCCCCTTTTTTCCCGATTTTCCTGCTTCCCCCCCCATTTTCCTCTGTTTTTCTCCCTGTTTTTTTCCCCTTTTTTCCTCAATTTTCCCCCATTTCCTCCCATTTTCTCCATTTTCCCCCATTTTCCCCCATTTTCCCCATTTTCCCCATTTTCCTGTTTTCATAATTTCCCATTTTCCCCATTTTGACCGTTTTCCCCGTTTTTCCCGCAGAAAGCCACGGCGCTCCCCTCCCGCCGGGCCGAGTACTTCGACAGCTCGGAGCCGGTGCAGAACCGGCTCTACAAAAACCTGAGGGTGTGGGCGATGCTGGCAGACCTGGAGGAGAGCCTGGGCACCTTCCAGGTGGGCACCTGGGCACACACCTGGGCACACACCTGGGTACAGCTGGGTACATGGGGATATACCTGGGCACGCACCTGGGGACATTGGGATGGGTGTGGGCGATGCTGGCAGAGCTGGAGGAGAGCCTGGGCACCTTCCAGGTGGGCACCTGTGGGTACCTGGGGACATGGGCACACACCTGGGTACATGGGCACACACCTGGGTACACACCTGGGGACATGGGCACACACCTGGGGACATGGGCACATACCTGGGCACGCACCTGGGCACATGGGGATATACCTGGGGACATCTGGGGACACACCTGGGCACCTTGGGGACATGGGCACACACCTGGGTACAGCTGGGGATGGGTGTGGGCGATGCTGGCAGAGCTGGAGGGGAGCCTGGGCACCTTCCAGGTGGGCACCTGGGGCACCTGGGCACACCTGGGCACCTTGGGGATATGGGCACACACCTGGGTACAGCTGGGGACATTGGGATGGGTGTGGGCGATGCTGGCAGAGCTGGAGGAGAGCCTGGGCACCTTCCAGGTGGGCACCGGGGCACCTGTGGGTACCTGGGCACACCTGGGGACATTGGGATGGGCTTGGGGGACACCTGAGGGCACCTGGGAACAGCTGGGACGCACCTGGGCTGATGTGGGGGCACCTGGGGGTCACCTGGGGGCATTGGGGGGGGCACAGGGCACACCTGGGTGGCCTCGGGACACCTGGGGACACCAGGCTGGGCATGGGGCTGGCATGGGGACACGGTGTGCCCATCGCCCCACGGTGTCTGGGGGTGCTGGGCGTGGCTGTGACCCTGCTGTCCCCTCTGTCCCCTCTGTCCCTGTGTCCCCCTGTCCCTCTCTCTGTCCCCATCCATGTCCTGTGTCCTCATGTTCCCTGTCCCCATGTCCCCTCTCTCCCCATCCCTGTCCTGTCCCTGTCCCCATGTCCCCTGGTGTCCCCTCTGTCCCCCTGATGTCCTTCTGTCCCCTGCTGTCCCCATGTCACTGTGTCCTCTGTCCCCATGTCCTCCTGGTGTCCCTCTGTCCCCATGTCCCTGTCCCCTGGTGTCCCCCTGTCCCCTTGCTGTCCCCTGTCCTGTCCCCATGTCCCTGTCCCTGTCTGTCCTTTGGTATCTCTGTCCTTGTCCCTGTCCCCTCCTGTCCCTGTCCCCATGTCCCCCTGGTGTCCCTGTCCCTGTCCCTTGCTGTCCCCTGGTGTCCCCATGTCCCTGTTCCTCCTGTCCCTATCCCTGTGTCCTGTCTGTCCCTGTCCCTGCTGTCCCCTGTGCCCTCCCTGTGCCCCCTCTGTCCCTGGTGTCCCATGTCCCCCTGCTGTCCCCTCTGTCCCTGTTCCCATATCCCCCTGCTGTCCCCTGGTGTCCCCATGTCCCCTCTGTCCCCTCTGTCCCCGTGTCCCCTGCTGTCCCCTGCTGTCCCCTCTGTCCCCTGCTGTCCCCGTGTCCCCTCTGTCCCCCATGTCCCCTCTGTCCCCTGTGTCCCCAGTCCACCCGCAGTGTGTATATCCTGGACCTGCGCATCGCCACCCCCCAGATCGTCATCAACTACGCGCTGCTGCTGGAGGAGCACGGGCGCTTCGAGGACAGCTTCAAGGTGACACGGGGACACTGTGGGGACATTGCAGGGACAGCTGGGACAGCTGGGGATAGACAGAGACAGCTGGGGACAGCCAGGGACAGCTGGGACAGCTGGGGACAGATGGGGACAGATGGGACACTGCAGGGACAGCCAGGGACAGCCGGGGACAGCTGGGGACAGATGGGACACTGCAGGGACAGCTGGCAACAATGGGACAGCCAGGGACAATGGGGGAGCTGGAGGACCACGGCTGCTTTAAGGACAGCTTCATGGGGACACTGTGGGGACAATGGGGACAACCAGGGGACAATGGGGGAGCTGGGGGAGCACGGCGGCTTCGAGGACAGCTTCAAGGTGACAATGGGGACACTGTGGGGACATTGGGGACACTGCAGGGACAGCGCAGCATAGCAGGGGATGGGGACACCCAGGGGAGTGGCTGGGGACACCCAGAGGGGTTGGGGACACCCAGAGGGGTTGGGGACACCCAGAGGGGTTGGGGGACACTGTGGCTGGAGGGGTTGGTGGGGACACCCCAGGAATGTGTTGGGGACACCCCAGGAGGGAGTTGGGGACACCACAGTGGCCCTGTGCCTCACGAGGGTGTCCCCATGGGCACACGGGTGGGACATTGCGCTGTGTGGTGGTGACACCGTGTCCCCAATGTCCCCAGTGTCCCCAATGTCCCCATGTCACCACAGAGCGCGGCATCGCGCTGTTCCGGTGGCAGCACCACATCCCTGTGTCCCCATGCTGATGTCCCCAATGTCCCCAGTGTCCCCAATGTCCCCTCAGGCCTACGAGCATGGCATCGCACTGTTCTGCTGGTGTCACCAATGTCTCCAATGTCCCCACACTGATGTCCCCAATGTCCTCATGTCCCCTCAGGTGGCATCGCACTGTTCCGCTGGTGGCACCATGTCACCACGCTAATGTCCCCAATGTCCCCTCAGGCCTATGAGCGCAGCATCGCACTGTTCTGCTGGTGTCACCGTGTCCCCAATGTCACCATGCTGATGTCCCCAATGTCCCCACATTGATGTCCCCAATGTCCTTGCAAGTGTACGAGCATGGCATCGCGCTGTTCCGCTGGTGGCACTGATGTCCCCATGTCCCCAATGTCCCCTCAGGCCTGTGAGCGCAGCATCGTGCTGTTCCGCTGGTGGCACCGTGTCCCCAATGTCCCCAATGTCCCCGATGTCCCCATGCTGATGTCCCCAATGTCCCCAACGTCCCCGTGTCCCCTCAGGCCTGTGAGCGCGGCATCGCGCTGTTCCGCTGGCCGCACGTTGGGGACCTGTGGCACTGCCATGTCACTGTCCCCAATGTCCCCATGCTGATGTCCCCGTGTCCCCTCAGGCCTACAAGCGCAGCATCGTGCTGTTCCGCTGGTGTCACCAATGTCCCCAATGTCCTCATGTCCCCTCAGGCCTATGAGCGCAGCATCGCGCTGTTCTGCTGGTGTCACCATGTCCCCAATGTCCCCAGTGTCCCCAATGTCCCCATGTCCCCCATGTCCCCTCAGGCCCTGTGAGTGCGGCATCGCGCTGTTCCGCTGGTGGCACTGATGTCCCCCATGTCCCCCCAGGCGTACGAGCGTGGCATCGCCCTGTTCCGCTGGTTTCACCATGTCCCCATGCTGATGTCCCCAATGTCCCCGTGTCCCCGCAGGCGTACGAGCACGGCATCACGCTGTTCCACTGGTGTCACCATGTCCCCAATGTCCCCGTGTCCCCGCAGGCGTACGAGCGCGGCATCGCGCTGTTCCGCTGGCCGCACGTCAGGGACCTGTGGCACTGCCATGTCACTGTCCCCAATGTCCCCAATGTCCCCATGCTGATGTCCCCAATGTCCCCGCAGGCGTACGAGCGCGGCATCGCGCTGTTCCGCTGGTGTCACCATGTCCCCAATGTCCCCCGTGTCCCCGCAGGCGTACGAGCGCGGCATCGCGCTGTTCCGCTGGCCGCACGTCAGGGACCTGTGGCACTGCCATGTCACTGTCCCCAATGTCCCCAATGTCCCCATGCTGATGTCCCCAATGTCCCCGCAGGCGTACGAGCGCGGCATCGCGCTGTTCCGCTGGTGTCACCATGTCCCCAACGTCCCCATGTCCCCCCAGGCCTACGAGCGCGGCATCGCGCTGTTCCGCTGGCCGCACGTCGGGGACCTGTGGCTCACGTACCTGTCCAAGTTCGTGGCCCGGTACGGCGGCCGCAAGCTGGAGCGCGCCCGGGACCTCTTCGAGCAGGCGCTGGACGGGTGCCCCCCCCAGCACGCCAAGAGTAGGACAGGGGACAGGGGAGGGGCACTGGGGACACTGGGGACATGGGGGGCAGTGGGGGACACTGGGGACAGGGGAGGGCATTGGGGACACTGGGGATATGGGGGGATATGGGGACATGGGGGGGCTTTGGGGACATTGGGGACATGGGGGGGCAGTGGGGACATGGGGGGCCTTGGGGATGGGGTGCATGGGAGTTGTTTGGGGCACTGGGGACAGGGGAGGGCACTGGGGACACTGGGGGACATGGGGGGATATGGGGGACATTGGGGACATTGGGGGATATGGGGTCATCAGGGGGCAGTGGGGACATGGGGGGCAGTGGGGACATTGGGGACATTGGGGGATATGGTGACATGGGGGGCATTTGGGATGGGGTACATGGGAGTTGTTTGGGGCAGTGGGGACACTGGGGACATTGGGTAATGTGGGGACATGGGGAGCAATGGGGGGATATGGTCACATGGGGGACATGGGGGGGCATTGGGGATGGGGGACGTGGGAGTTGTTTGGGGCAGTGGGGGAGAGGGGAGGGCACTGGGGACACTGGGGACATTGGGGGGATATGGGGACATCAGGGGGGCAGTGGGGGCATTGGGGGATATGGGGACATGGGGGGCAGTGGGGGCATCAGGGACATGGGGGGCAGTGGGGACATTGGGGATACTGGGGGCACTGGGGTTGGGGAAGGCACTGGGGACATCGGGGATGTGGGGGGCATCGGGGGCATTGGGGATATGGGGGGCAGTGGGGGCATGGGGGACAGGGGGGGAGTGGGGATATTGGGGACATGGGGGGCATTGGGGACATGGGGGGAGGGGGATATTGGGGGGGGACATTGGGGTTATGGGGGCAGTGGGGGCACTGGGGACAAGGGAGGGCATTGGGGACATCGGGGACAATGGGGGGCATCAGGGACATGGGGGGCAGTTGGGACATTGGAGGCATTGGGGGCAGTGGAGTCACTGGGGGCATTGGGGACATGGGGGGCAGTGGGGACATGGCAGGTATCTGTGTCCCTGTCCCCTCCCTGTCCCCTCCCTGTCCCTGTCTCTTCACTGTCCCTTGTCCCTGCTCCTCTCCTTCGCCCTGTCCCCTCACCCTATCCCTGTCCCTGTCCTTCCTTGTCACTGTCCCTTCCCTGTCCCCTCTCTGTCCCCTGTCCCTGTCCCTCACTGCTCCTGTCCCTATGTCCCTCTCCCCTGTCCCATCCCTGTCCCACCCCTGTCCCCTCACTGTCCCTTGCCCCTGTCCCTGTCCCCATGTCCCTGTCCCTGTCTGTGACTGTCCCTGTGTGTCCCCATGTCCCTGTTCCCTCACTGTCCCTGTCCTCTGTCTACCCTGTGTCCCCATGTCTCTGTCCGCTCCTGTCCCTGTCTGTCCCCATGTCCCTGTCCCCTGTCCCATTTTCTTGTTCCTGCCCCTGTCCCCTCCCTGTCCCTGTACCTGTCCCTGTCCCCATTCCTGTCCGTCTGTCCCTTTGTCCCCTGTCCCCTGTCCTTGTCCCCATCCCTGTCCCTGTCCTCTCTGTCTCCTCCTGTCCCTGTGCATTCCCATGTCCCTGTCCCTGTCCCCTATCCCTGTCCCCTGTCCCTGTCCTTGTCCCCTGTCCCTCTGTCCCTGTCCCTGTCCTCTGTGTGTCCTTGTGTCCCCCTGTCCCTGTCCCCTCCTGTCCCTCTGTCCCTGTCCCTGGCTGTCCCGTTTTCTTGTTCTTGTCCCTGTCCCTCCCGGCCCCTGTCCCCTCCTTGTCCCTGTCCCCATTCCTGTCTCTGTCTGTGCTTCTGTCCCTGACTGTCCCCTGTCTGTCCCTGTACCTGTCCCCTATCCCTGTCCCTGTGTCCCCATGTCCCTGTCCCTGTCTCCTCCTGTCCCTGTGTGCTCCCCTGTCCCCTGGCTGTCTGTGACTGTCCCCATGTGTCCCTGTGTCCCTGTCCCCATGTCCCCTATCCCTGTCCCTGTCTGTCCCTGTCTGTCCCTGTGTCCCTGTCCCCATGTCCCCTATCCCTGTCCCTCTGTCTGTCCCTGTGTCCCTGTCTGTCCCCATGTCCCTGTCCCCATGTCCCCTATCCCTGTCCCTCTCTCTGTCCCTGTGTCCCTGTCTGTCCCCATGTCCCTGTCCCTCTGTCCCCTATCCTTGTCCCTCTGTCTGTCCCTGTGTCTCCCTGTCCCGTCTGTCCCTGTCCCTGTCTGTCCCTGTCCCTGTCCTTGTCTGTCCCCATGTCCCTGTCCCCTGTCCCTGTCCCTGACTGTCCGTCTGTCCGTCCGTGCCGCAGCCATCTACCTGCTGTACGCCCGCCTGGAGGAGCAGTTTGGGCTGGCCCGGCGCGCCATGGCCGTGTACGAGCGGGGCACGCGGGCGGTGCCGCCCGAGCAGCAGCGCGACATGTTCCACATCTACATCCGGCGGGCGGCCGAGCTCTTCGGGGTCACCCACACGCGCCCCATCTACCAGCGGGCCATCGAGGTGGGCACCTGGGGCACCTGGGTACACCTGGGCACACACCTGGGTACACCTGGACACACCTGGGCACACCTGGGTACACCTGGACACACACCTAGGCACACCTGGGGCACCTGGGCACAGCTGGGGCACCTGGGTACACACTTGGGGATGGGGGCACTGAGGGGTCACCCACACGCGCCCCATCTACCAGAGAGCCATCGAGGTGGGCACCTGGGTACACCTGGGGCACCTGGGCACACCTGGGTACACCTGGGCACACCTGGGTACACCTGGGCACACCTGGGGTGGGTTCCACATCTACATCCGGCGGGCGGCCGAGCTCTTCGGGGTCACCCACACGCGCCCCATCTACCAGCGGGCCATCGAGGTGGGCACACCTGGGCACACCTGGGTACACATGGGTACACATGGGGATGGGGGCACTGAACTCCTTGGGGTCACCCACACGCACCCCATCTACCAGAGAGCCATTGAGGTGGGCACCTGGGCACACCTGGACACACCTGTGGACACAGGGGGGGTACCCAGAGCTCTTTGGGTTCACCCACAGCTGTGGGCACAGATGGGTACAGGTGTGTACAGCTGGGCATAGGTGTCACAGGTGGGTACAGGTGGCACAGGTGGGCAGTGGGGACAGAGGTGTGTACAGCTGGGCATAGATGGGCACAGGAGGTTACACATAGGCACAGGTGGCACAGCTGGTTCCAGGTGTGCCAGGTGTCCCAGGTGCCCCCATCCCTGTCCCAGGTGCTGGGTGGCGCAGGTGGGCACAGGTGGGCACAGGTGTCCCCATGTCCCAGATGCTGGGTGTCCCAGGTGGGCACTGGGTGTGCCAGGTGTGCCAGGTGTGCCAGGTGCCCCCATCCCTGTCCCAGGTGCTGGGTGGCGCAGGTGGGCACTGGGTGGTGCAGGTGGGCACTGGGTGTGCCAGGTGTGCCAGGTGCCCCGTCCCTGTCCCAGGTTCTCGGTGATGATGCCGCGCGGGAGCTGTGCCTGCGCTTCGCCGACATGGAGTGCAAACTGGGCGAGGTGGATCGGGCACGCGCCATCTACACCTACTGCTCCCAGATCTGTGACCCCAGGGTGAGACTGGGGCACTGGGATATACTGGGATGGACTGGGATGGACTGGGAGGGACTGGGATATACTGGGATGGACTGGGATGGACTGGGAGGGACTGGGATGGACTGGGATATACTGGGATATACTGGGATGGACTGGGAGGGACTGGGATGGACTGGGCGATGTGCATCGGGCACACGCCATCTACACCCACTGCTCACAGATCTGTGATCCATGGGTGAGACTGGGGGGACTGGGGATACTGGGATATACTGGGGACACCCATTTGTGACCCACGGGTGAGACTGGGGGGACTGGGGTGGACTGGGATGGACTGGGAGGGACTGAGAAGGGCTGGGGACACTCACTGCTCACAGATCTGCGACCCCCGGGTGAGACTGGGGGCACTGGGATATACTGGGATATACTGGGAGGGACTGGGGACACCCACTGCTCACAGATACGTGATCCTTGGGTGACAGTGGGATACTGGGATGGACTGGGATATACTGGGAGGGGCTGGGGACACCCACTGCTCCCAGATCTGCGACCCCAGGGTGAGACTGGGGGGACTGGGGATACTGGGATATACTGGGATATACTGGGGATATACTGGGGACACCCATTTGTGACCCACGGGTGAGACTGAGGGGACTGGGATGGACTGGGATGTACTGGGAGGGACTGGGATATACTGGGGATACTGGGAGGGACTGGGATATACTGGGGATACTGGGAGGGATTGGGGACACTGGGGACTCTCGCTGCTCCCAGATCTGCGCCCCTTGGCTGAGGTGGCTCCTGGCCAGGAGTCTCCCCATGTCCGTCTGTCTGTCCCAGATCATGGGCAGTTTCTAGCAGGAAACAATGACTCTGTCTGTCTGTCTGTCCGTCCCAGATCATGGGCAGATTCTGGCAGATGTGGAAATAGTTTGAGATGCTGACCCTGTCTGTCTGTCTGTGTGTCTGTGTGTCCCAGATCACGGGCAGTTTCTGGCAGGAAACAGTGACCCTGTCTGTCTGTCTGTCCCAGATCACAGGCAGTTTCTGTCAGCAGTTTCAGGTGCTGACCTTGTCTGTCTGTCTGTCTGTCAGATCACGGGCAGTTTCTGGCGGTTTCTGTCAGCAGTTTGAGATGCTGACCCTGTCTGTCTGTCTGTGTGTCTGTCTGTCTGTCCGTCAGATCACGGGCAGTTTCTGGCAGGAGACGCTGACCCTGTCCGTCTGTCCGTCTGTCTGTGTGTCTGTCTGTCTGTCTGTCAGATCATGGGCAGTTTCTGGCAGTTTCTGTCAGCAGTTCGACATGCTGACCCTGTCCGTCTGTCTGTGTGTCTGTGTGTCAGATCACGGGCAGTTTCTGGCAGGAGACGCTGACCCTGTCCGTCTGTCTGTCTGTGTGTCTGTCAGATCACGGGCAGTTTCTGGCAGACCTGGAAGGAGTTCGAGATCCGCCACGGTAACGAGGACACCATCCGGGAGATGCTGCGGATCAAGCGCAGCGTCCAGGCCACCTACAACACACAGGTGAACTTCATGGCCTCGCAGATGCTCAAGGTGTCGGGCAGCGCCACGGGCACAGGTACGGCAATGCCAGGGCATGGGGGGCATGGGTACGGCAATGCCAGGGCATGGGGGGCATGGGTACGGCAATGCCAGGGGGCACAGGTATGGCAATGCCAGGGGGCATGGGTACGGGAATGCCAGGGGGCACAGGTACGGGAAAGCCAGGGGGCACGGGTATGGGAATGCCAGGGGGCACAGGTGTGGGAATGCCAGGGGGCACGGGTACGGGAATGCCAGGGGGCACGGGTACGGCAATGCCAGGGGGCACGGGTACGGGAATGCCGGGGGGCACGGGTACGGGAATGCCAGGGCATGGGGGCACAGGTGAGAGGGGCACAGGTACAGCACAGGTATTGCAGCAGGGCACAGGGAGGGTAAAGGAGATGGGTAGAGGTATGATACGCACCAGGGGAGGGCACAGGGAGGGCACAGGGAGGGTACAGGTATGGCACTGTGAGGGGCACTGGGGGGACACGGGGGGTCCTGACGGGGATCTCAGAGGGTCCTGGGTGTCCGTGGGGATCCATGGGGGGTTCCCGGGGGTCCCGAGCCCCCTGACCCCTCCCCGCCCGCAGTGTCAGACCTGGCCCCGGGTGCTGTGGGGGGTCCCGGGTGTCCATGGGGGTTTCAATGGGGGAGTCCCGGGGGTCCCGAGCCCCCTGACCCCTCCCCGCCCGCAGTGTCAGACCTGGCCCCGGGGCAGAGCGGCCTGGACGAGATGAAGCTGCTGGAGCAGCGCGCGGAGGCGCTGGCGGCCGAGGCCCAGCGGGACACGCCCCGCCCCGCCCAGCAGGTGCTGTTCGTCAGGTGAGACACGCCCACCGACACACCCACCTAACCCTGACACACCCACTGACACACCCACCCTGCCCTGACACACCCACCCAGCCCCACCCAGCAGGTGCTGTTCGTCAGGTGAGACACACCCACTGAAACGGACACGCCCACTGACACACCCATCTAACCCTGACACACCCACTTAACCCTGACACACCCACTGACACACCCAGCTAACCCTGATACACCCATTGACACACCCGCCCTGCCCCACCCCACCCAGCAGGTGCTGTTCGTCAGGTGAGATACGCCCACTGACACAGACACGCCCACTGACACACCCATCTAACCCTGACACACTCTGCCCTGACACACCCACTGACACACCCACTATGCCTTGACACACCACTGACACACCCACCCAGCCTCACCCAGCAGGTGCTGTTTGTCAGGTGAGACACGCCCACTGAAATGGACACACCCACTGACACACCCATCTAACCCTGACACACCGACACACCCACCTAACCCTGACACACCCACTCTGCCCTGACACACCCAGTGACACACCCAGCTAACCCTGATACACCCATTGACACACCCACCCTGCCCCGCCCCACCCAGCAGGTGCTGTTCGTCAGGTGAGACACGCCCACTGCCAAACACTGCTACACCCACTGACACACCCACCTAACCCTGACACACCCATCTAACCCTAACACACCCACTGACACACCCACCTAACCCTGACACACCCACTGACACACCCACCTAACCCTGACACACCCACCCTGCCCCACCCAGCACGTGCTGTTCGTCAGGTGAGACACGCCCACTGCCTAACACTGCTACACCCACTGACACACCCACCTAACCCTGACACACCCAGCTAACCCTGACACACCCATCTAACCCTGACACACCCACCTAACCCTGACACACCCACTGACACACCCACCTAACCCTGACATGCCCACTGACACACCCACCCAATCCTGCCATGCCCACTGCCACACCCACCCACACATAGCCACACCCACTGCCACACCCACTCTGCCCTACCACGCCCATTTCACACAGCCCGTGGTGGGTGGGTGCTCATTTGGGGTCCCTGATGCTCATTTGGGGTCCCTGGCGCTCATGGGACCCCCCAAAATTTTTCAACTCTGGGGGCGCAGGGTGACTTTGGGGGTCTCCGTGCTGATTTTGGGGTCCCTGGTTCTGATTTGGGGTCCCCAGTGCTGATTTGGGGTCTCTGTCTCTGATTTTGGGGTGTTTCTGTTACTGATTTGGGGTTTCCATCTCTGACTCTGATTTTGGGGTCCCTGGGTGATTGTGGAGGTCCCCGGTTCTGATTTGGGGTCCCAGCTCTGATTTTGGGCTGTCTCTGTTTCTGATTTGTGGTCCCTGAGTGTTTTTTGGGGGTCCCTGGGTGATTTTGGAGTCCCAGCTCTGATTTTGGGGTGTTCCTGTCTCTGTTTCTGATTTGGGGGTCTCTGGGTGGTTTTGGGGGTCCCTGTTTCTGATTTTGGGCTGTTCCTGTCTCTGTTCCTGTTTCTGATTTTGGGGTCTCTGTTTCTGTCTCTGATTTGAGGTCCCATTTCTGATTTTGGGGTCCCAGTTTTTGATTTTGGGGTGTCTCTGTTTCTGATCTGGGGTTTCTGTCTCTGATTTTGGGGGTCTCTGGGTGGTTTTGGGGGTCTCTGTTTCTGATTTGGTGTTTCTGTTCCTGTTCCTGATCTCGTGTCTCAAGTTCTGTTTCTGATTTGGGGTCCCAGTTCTGATTTTGGGGTCCCAGGTCTGAATTTGGGATGTTTTTGTTTCTGATTTTGGGGTGTTCCTGTCCCTGTTTCAGATTTGGAGTTCTGGGTGGTTTTGGGGTCCCAGTTTTTTATTTTGGGGTGTCTCTGTTTCTGAGCTCGTGTCTCTGTTTTTGGGGTCTCTGGATGGTTTTGGGGTTCCTGTTCCTGATCTGGTGTCTCTGATTTTGGGGTCCCTGTTTCTGTTTCTGGTTTGGGGTCTCCATTTCTGATCTCATGTTACTGCCCCTGATTTTGGGGTCCTTGTTTCTGGTTTGGGGTCCCTGTTCCTGATCTGGGGTTTCTGTTTCTGTCTCTGATTTTGGGGTCCCTGGATGGTTTTGGGGTTCCTGTTCCTGATCTGGTGTCTCTGTCTCTGATTTTGGGGTCCCTGGATGATTTTGGGGTGTTCCTGTTCCTGATCTCATATTCCTGTCTCTGTCTCTGTTTTGGGGTCCCATTTCTGATTTTGGGATTCCTGTCCCTGATTTTGGGGTCTCTGTCTCTGTTTCGGGGTTCCTGTCTCTGTTTTGGGGTGTCCCTGTCCCTGATTTCCTGCCCTGAGTTTTGGGGTTCCTGTCTCTGTTTTGGGGTGTCCCTGATCTGGTGTCTCCCTGTCTGTGTTTTGGGGTGTCCCTGTCCCTGTTTTTGGGGTTCCTGTCCCTGATTTTGCTGTCCTTGTCTGTGTTTCAGGGTCCCTGTCCCTGATGTCCTGTCTGTGTTTTGGGGTTCCTGTCTGTGTTTTGGGGTTCCTGTCTCTGTTTTGGGGTGTCCCTGATGTCCTGTCTGTGTTTCGGGGTCCCTGTCTGTGTTTCGGGGTGTCCCTGATGTCCTGTCTGTGTTTTGGGGTGTCCCTGATGTCCTGTCTGTGTTTTGGGGTCCCTGTCTGTGTTTCGGGGTGTCCCTGATGTCCTGTCTGTATTTTGGGGTGTCCCTGATGTCCTGTCCGTGTTTTGGGGTTCAGGGCTGAGGGTGCCGGGGTCTCGGAGCCGCCGCTGTCGCTGCAGGGGAACCCCGAGGAGATCGACCTGGACGAGGAGGGGGAGGAGCCCGACGGTACCGGGGGCGGGGCTGAGAGGGGCCTGACGGCACCGGGGGCGGGGCTAAGGGAGGGGAGGGGCCTGACAGTACCAGGAGGGCGGGGCCTGACTGTACCGGGGGCGGGGCTAAGGGAGGGGCCTGACGGTACCGGGGGTGGGGCCAAGGGAGGGGGAGCGACTTGACGGTATGGGGGGCGGGGCCTGATAGAACCGGGGGGAGGGGCTAATGATGGGGGAGGAGCCCAATGGTACCGGGGGTGGGGCCTGGCAAGCGAGGGGTGGGGTTGGGGGAGGAGCCTGATGGTACTGGGGGGCGGGGCTAATGATGAGGAGGGGCCTGGTGGTACCGGGGGGAGGGGCCAGGCAGAATCGGGTGGGCGGGGCTAAGGGAGAGGGAGGGGCCTGATGGTACCCGGGGGGGGGCAAGGCATGGAGGAGGGGGAGGAGCCTGACGGTACCAGGGGCGGGGCTAAGGGAGGGGAGGAGCCCGATGGACCCGGGGGGGCGGGGCTAATGATGAGGGAGGGGCCTGGGGGAGGGGCTGAGAGAGGGGGAGGGGCCCAATGGTGGGGGGAGGGGCAGGGGGAAATGGGCACAAAGGGGGAGGAGCCGGGCAGTACCAAGGTGGGGGAGGGGCACCGGGATTGGGACTGGGAACACTGGGATTGGGGGAGGGGCTGAAAATGGGGGTGGGGGGCAAGGGGGGGGGTTTGGGGGTTTCCCAGGTGGGGGATGGGTTCCTGCCCCTCCCCCCACCCCCCTGACCCCCCCGTTTCTCTCCCCCCCCCCCAGAGGTGCAGCTGGAGCAGAGGAAGGTCCCGGCCTCGGTGTTCGGGGGGCTCAAGGACGACTGAGACCCCCCCACCGGGGGGGGGCGCCCCTCCCCCACCCCCCTGCCCCTCCCCCACCCACCCCCAATAAAAACAAAAAACCTTTTTTGGACACGGCCTGGCTGCCCCTCTGCTTCCGGGGGTCCCCTCCCCCCTCCCCATTTGGTTTTGGGGTCCCCTCCCCCCTCCCCATTTGGTTTTGGGGTCCCACCCCCTCCACTTTTGGGGTCTCCTTCCCCTTTGGTTTTGGGGGGTCCCCTCCCCCACCCTCCAGTATTGGGGGCCCCTCCCCTCATGGCCCCGATTTTGGGATCCCCTGCCCCTCCCCCATCTCTGGTTTTGGGGTCCCCGCCCCCCTCCAATATAGGGGGGACCCCTCCCCTCCCTTCCCTCCCATCACAGCTTAGGGGTCTCCTCCCCCACTCTTATTTTGGGGTCCCCTTTTCCCT
Organism: Zonotrichia albicollis; assembly: GCF_047830755.1. NCBI lineage: Eukaryota > Metazoa > Chordata > Aves > Passeriformes > Passerellidae > Zonotrichia > Zonotrichia albicollis. The sequence continues at coordinate 2,574,577 of NC_133850.1, forward strand.
CGCCCTTTGGTTTTAGGGGTCCCCTCCCCTCCCCCGCTCTGACTTTGGGGGGTTCCTTCCCCTCCCCCACTCTGGTTTTGGGGTCCCCTCCCCCCTCTGATATTGGGGGGCCCCTCCCCTCCCTCCCCCCCCATGCCCCAATTTTGGGGTCTCCTTCCCTCCTCCACTCTGATTTTGTGGTTCCCTTTCCCCTCCCCCACTCTGGTTTTGGGGTCCCCTCCCCCCCAGCCCCTCCCCCAGTTCCGGTGACGCCCCCTCAGTGTGGGGGAGGGGCGGGGGTGCCCCCATTTCCGCCTTTATTGCCCTGGGGGGGTCGCGGGGGGGCCCGGGGGGGTCCCGAGGGTCTCCAGGAGGCGCCGGGCAAAGGCCTGTTCCAGCTGGGGGGGGGAGAGGGGTGAGACCCCCAAAAATCCCCCCAAAATACCCCTGAGAGCCCCCCAAAAATCCCCCAAAAAACCCCTGAGAGCCCCCCAAAAATCCTCCCAAAATACCCGAGAGCCCCCCAAAAACCTCCCCAAAATACCCCCGAGAGCCCCCCCAAAAATCCCCCCAAAATACCCGAGAGCCCCCCAAAAATACCCCTGAAAGCCCCTAAAAAATCCCCCCAAATTACCCCTGAGCCCCCCTCAAATTGTCCCAAAAATCCTCCAGAGACCCCCACTGAGACCCCCCCCAAGACTCCCCCTGAGAGCCCCCCAAAATCCCCCCGAGACCCCCAAAAATAGCCCCAAAATACCCGAGACCCCCAAAAATCCCCTCAATAAGCCCCCAAAATACCCCTGAGACCCCCCAAAAACCCCAAGAGCCCCCAAAATCCCCCTGAGAACCCCCCAAAATCCCCCCAGATCCCCCGAGACCTTCCCAAGACCCCCCAAAAATCCCCGAGACCCCCAAAGACCCCCCCTGAGACCTCCCCGAGACCACCCCTCAAATCCCCCCAAAATCCCCCTGAGACACCCCCAAGACCCCCAAGAATCTCCCTGAGACCCCCGAGAGCCCCCCAAAACCTCCCAGGACCCCCCAACCTTTCTTAGGGACCCGCCCCTCCCCCACCTCCAGCAGCAGCCCCTCCCCCTCCTCGGGGGGGCGGAGCTCCAGGGTCACGCGGTGCGGGGGGAGGGGCCCGAGCCCGGCCCGGTGCAGCTCCAGCTCTGAGGGGGGAGGGGCGGGGTCAGCAAAGGGGGAGGGGCAAAATGGAGGAAGGATTTGGGGCCTGGTCCCTCCCCCTCCACGGCCCCTCCCCCGGTGGTTTGGTCCTGGCCCCTCCCCTTCCCTCCCCTCCCCTCCCCCGGTATTTTTGGTCTCTCCCCTCCCGGAAGTTGCTCTTTGCAACCCGGAAGTTCCTTTTTCCACTCCCGGAAGTCGCTCCCCCTTCCCGCCGGAAGTTGCTTTCCCTCTCCCGGAAGTTGCTCTTCTCCCCCCGGAAGTTGCTATCCCCACCACCAGAAGTCGTTTTCCTCCCCTTCCCGGAAGTTTCTGTCCCCTCCACCGGAAGTTGCTGTCCGCTGCGCTGGAAGTTGCTCTTTGCAACCCGAAAGTTCCTTTTCCCACTCCTGGAAGTTGCTCTCCTTCCCCCGGAAGTCGCTCTCCCTTACTGTACGTTGCTCTCCCCACCCCCGGAAATTCCTCTGCCACCATGGGAAGTTGCTTTACACCTCCCCGGAAGTTCTTTTTTCCACTCCCTGAAGTTGCTCTTCCCTGCCCAGAACTTGCTTCCCCTTCCCCAGCATTGATCTCCCCTCCCCGGAAGTTGCCCTCTGCCCCCGCAAGTTCCTCTCTTCTGCCCCGGAAATTCCTCTCCCACCACAGGAAGCCACTCTCCACCTCACCGGAAGTTGCTCTTTCCACCCCAGTTCTTTTTTCTACTCCCAGAAGTCGCTTTCCCCTTCCCCAGAAGTTGTACTTCCTTTCCCGGAAGTTGATCTTCCTTTCCCAGAAGTTCCCCCTTCCCGGAAGTTGCTTTTTCCAACCCGGAAGTTCGTCTCTCCCTCCCCGGAAGTCTCTCTACGCCCCCCGGAAGTCGCTCTTCCCCCCCAAATTTTGCTCTGCCCCACCGGAAGTCTTTCTAGCCCCCCTGAAGTTGCTTCCCCTAGTCCAGAAATATCTCTTTCCTCCCGGAAGTTGCTTTTCTTCCCCTTTTAGCTGCAATTCTTGCCCCAGAACTTGGTCTCTCCCTCCCCGAAAATTTCTCTTCTCCCCTGGAAGTCTCTCCCCTTCCCCGGAAGTTGCTCTCCCCCACCAAAAGTTGTTCTCCCTCTCCGGAAGTTACTTTCTCCTCCCGGAAGTCGGTCTTCCTTCCCCAAAAGTTGCTCTCCCATGCCCAGAAGTGGCTCTCACCCTCCTCAGAACCTGCTCTCCCTTCCTGGAAGTGGCTTCCCCTCTCCCAGAACTGATCTCCCTTCCCCGGAAATTGCTCCAACGCCACCGGAAGTTCTTCCCCCTCCTCCTGGACGTTGCTTTCTCTCCCCAGAATTTATCTCCCTTCCCCCGGAAGTTCCTCTCTCCCTTCCCCCGGAAGTTCCTACCCCCCCCCCCCACCGGAAGTGGTTCCCCCCCACCGTGAGTGTCTCTCTCACCCTCCCGGAAGCGCTGGCTGTCGAACGGCTGCAGCAGCGCCCCCGGCTGGAGGGGCCCTTGGGGGGCGTGGGGTCCCCTGACCACGGCGGGGGTGGGGCCGTGCCCGGGGCGCAGGCGCAGGAAGAGCCCCCGGGGGGCGCTGCTGAGCAGCAGCCCCGGCCCCGCCCCCAGCGGCAGCACCAATCGGGGCAGCGGCGGCGGCGGCGCCCCCTGGCGGCCGGGAGGACTCAGCAGGTACTCGCCCGGAGGCACCGCCCCCTGCCAGGCCTGGGCGGGGCCTCGGCGCAGCCGCAGCAGCAGCGCAGCGTCCCCTGCGGGAAAGGGGCGGGGTCAGCGCGGGGTATAAAAGAAAGTGGTGGGACCACAGCGAGGGGCGGGGCTAAAGGGGGTGGAGTGGGAATTCAAGGGGCAGGGTCAGTATGAGAGGCGGGGCTAAAAGTGAAGAATGGGGCGTGGCTAAAAAGTGAAATATAAATGAAAGGGGCGGGGACACCGGGAGGGGCGGAACTAAATGTGAGTGAGGCGTAGCTAAAGGGTGGGGTGTAATGAAAGGGGCGCGGTCACTGCAAGGGGCGGGACTAAAAAGTGGGATGGGAATTAAAGGGGTGGGGTCACGGCAAGGAGCGTGGCTAAAAGAGCGGGGTATAAATGAAAGCGGCGTAGTCCTGGGGGGCGGGGCTAAAGGGTGGGGTGTAGAAGAAAGGGGCGGGGACACTGTGAGGGGCGGGGCTAAAGGTGAAAAGTGGGATGTGGCTTAAGCGGGTGGTCTAGGAATGAAAGGGGCGGGGCCAGCACGAGGGAGGGCTTCAGGTGGGGAGTCAGGAATGGCTAAAGGGTGGAGTGGGAATGAAGAGGGCGGGGACAACACAAGGGGCGGGGCTAGAAGTGAGGAGTGGGCCTGGATAAAAGAGGGTGGGGTATAAGTTAAACAGGCAGGGTCACTGCGAGGGGTGGGGCTAAAGGTAGGGAGTGGGGCGTGGCTAAAGGTTGTGGATTAGGAATTAAGGAGGCAGGGCTAAGGTTGGGGAGTGGGCGGGGCTAAAGGAGATGGAGTTGGATTTAAAGGGGTGGGGTTACTGTGAGGGACATGGCTAAATGTGTGGGGTATAAATGAAAGGGGAGTGGTCCTCCTGGAGGGTGGGGCTAAAGGGTGGGGTATAGATGAGAGGGGCGGGGTCACCACGAGGGGCGGGGCTAAGAGTGGGGCATTGCTAAAGGGGGTGGGAATGAAAGGGGCAGGGCCATAGAGGGTGGGGGTGGAGCCAAAGCTCTGCAGGTCCCCAGGTTTCGGGGAGAAGGGAATGCTGTGACAGTGTTGAGGGCATGGCCATGTTTATCTCCTCCCCTTTTGGGGTGTGGCTTACCGTCGGCGGGGGGGAGGGGCTCTGCGCTCTCCACCTCGATGCGCAGGGGCAGCACTTCCTGGGGCGGAGCCTCTGCTAAAAAGGTGTGGTCATGCAGAGGTCCCGCCCCCTAGCTCCACCCCCAGGGCTGCCCCAGCCCCAGGATTGGCCAAGAACTGCCCCCTCCCTCCCTCTCACCGGGTTTTTCCTCATCCGGGGTTCCATCCTGGCTCTCGGGGGGCGGGGTCGGTGGGAGGGGCTCCGTGGGGCTCAGCCCCGCCTCCTTCTGGCTCTGCCGGCCCTTGGGGGGCTTTGGCTCTGTTGGGGGGGCGGCACTGAGAGGGTTAACACGGCTCTGACACCTGCACCCCCATTTCTGGTGTGTCCCCCCATATTGAGTCCCCATTTCTGGTGTGTCCCCCTGTATTCTGTCCCCCAACCTCATTTCTGATGTGTCCCCCCATATTCCATCCCCTTTTCCAGTGTGTCCCCCCCAGAATGAGTTCCCGTTTCTGGTGTGTCCCCCCATATTCAGTCTCCACTCTTCATTTCCCGTTTCCCTCCCATATTCCATCCCTGTTTGCGGTGTGTCGTCCCATATTTCGTCCTCTCACACCATATCCTGTGTCTCCCCCTATTTTCAGTCCCCACTCCCCATTTCCTGTGTGTCCCCATATATTCAGTCCCCACTCCCCATTTCCTGTGTGCCCCCTCATATTCAGCCCCCTCACCCTTTTTCCAGTGTCCCCCTCTATATTCAGTCCCCTCATTCCATTTCCTTTGTTTACCCCCATATTCACTCCCCATTTCCTGTGTGTCCCCCTATATTCAGCCCCCTCACCCATTTCCGGTGTCCTCTCTATTCAATCCCCACCCCATTCCCTGTGTCCCACCAATCTCCATCCCCCATTCGATGCCCCCATTTCCCGTTCCCCCCCATTCAATCCCCCTATTCCCATCCCCATTCCCGTCCCGTTCCCGTTCCCGTTCCCGTCCCCATCCCCATCCCCATCCCCGTTCCCGGTTCTCACCGCGGGCGGGCAGCACCCGGTACACGCGGTACGGGCAGGGCCCGTCGGAGCGGCCCCGCCCCGGCAGCTGCCGGAACTCGGGGCTCCGGGCCAGGGCGCAGCGCAGCCGCGTCTTCCAGCCCGCGGGGTCGGGGGGGTCCCCGGGCCGCAGCCGCCCCTTGTACTCCGCCCACGCCTGCCGGGAGCAGCGCACTCAGGCCACGCCCACTGCCACGCCCAGCTCATTTGCATAGCGAGGGCCCCGCCCCAATCTCGCACTTTGCATGGCTCCGCCCAATGTTCAAGGCCCCGCCCCCACCAGGTTTCTTCGGCAGAGGGGGCGTGGCTCAAGCCTCACCTCCTCCCATGGCTTTGCTTAGCGTGGGTCCGCCAATAGCCCCGCCCTCTTCTTACCTCCTCCCTCTTTCACAGCCTCTAAGCCCCGCCTCTAAGCCAGGTCCCGCCCATCACCTTAGAGAGCCCTGCCCCTCAGTTTTGCGAAGCCCGCCCATCACTAAGCTCCGCCCTTGACCCCGCCCCTAACAATTCAGAGCATCGTTATTAGCCCCGCCTCCACCGTGCCGGGCCACGCCCCCTCTCTGAATAGCCCCGCCCCTGACCCTGCAGGCTGCACCCCTCACTACATAGCACCGCCCCTCAGTCTGTATAGCCCCGCCCCTCTGTGTAGCCCTGCCCCTGACGTTGCAGGCTCCACCCTTCACTACCTAGTTCCGCCCCTTTATGCAAAATCCCACGCGTTGCACAGCCCCGCCCCCAGCCCCACTCCTACTCTACAGAGCCCTGCCCCTCTGTCACTATAGCCCCGCCCACAGCCTGCAAAGCACCTCCCCAGCCCCGCCCCTCATTCTGCAGAGCCCCGCTCCTCGGTCGCTGTAGCCCCACCCCTCACTCTGCCTAGCACCGCCCCTACTTTGCATAGCCCCGCCCCACTGTGCAGCCCCCTACCCTGCGTAGCCCCACCCCTACCCTGGAGATTGCAATCCCTGCCCCATCGCTAGCCCCGCCCCTTACTGCGCATAGCCCCGCCCCTTGCTCGCTGCAGCCCCGCCCCTCAGTGCTATAGCCTCACGTCACACAGCGCCGTCCTCACCCTGTATAGCCCCGCCCCTACTTTGCATAGTGCTACCCCGGCCCCTCGGTCACTGTAGCCCCGCCCCTACTTTGCATAACCCCGCCCCTGTCCCACTAGCCCCGCCTGTACGCCGAAGGCCCCACCCCTTCTTTGCAGAGCACCACCCGCGTCCCATCGTTGTCCACTCCCCTCACTGTGCATAGCCCCGCCCCTCGGTCGCTGTAGCCCCGCCCCTAAACTGTAGGCCCCGCCCCTACTGTGCATCGTGCTGTCCCTGCCTTTTCGCTGGCCACGCCCCTCACTGTGCATAGCCCCGCCCCTCGTTGTTATGTCCCGCCCCTACTCTGCATAGCCCCGCCCCTACTTTGCATAGCGCCGCCCCCGAGCCCTCGCGGGCCCCGCTCCGCCCGCCGTGCGCCCACGGGATCCGCAGCGCCGTCCGGGCCGCGTCGTCCCACTGCAAACCGGGGAAGCGCCCGCTCTGCAGCTGGGCCAGCAACCAGGGCCGGAGCCGCCGCGGGCCGCCCTCCGCCATCCCGGGCACCGGGAGAGACCCGACAGCGGCGGGGACAACGGGGGACAGCGGCGGGGACAGAGGGGACGGGGGCAGAGAGGGACGGAGGGGACACCGGGGACAGAGGAGAGCGAGGGGGACAACGGGGAGAGAGGGGAGGGAAGGGGACAGAGGAGACAGCGGGGAGAGAGGGGACAGAGGGACGGGGGGACAGAGGGACAAGCGGAGGGACCCGAGGTTCGATTCCGAGTCCCGGACTCGCCGAGCGGCGCCCGCGCTTCCGGGAATTGACGTCACCGCGACGGCCACGTGATCCCCGCCGCCAATCAGTGGGCGCGCACGCGGCACCGCCCCCGGCGTGAGAGGGAGTGGCAGCGCCGAGCGGGAGTTCCCGGAATAGGGCGGGGCTACAGTGCATGGAGCCGGCTATGTTTGCATAAAGGGGCGTGGCTAAAGCTTATGGGGCCGACTACGTTAGCATAAAGGGGCATGGTTATAGCTCTCAGAATCACTTCTGTATTTGCATAAAGGGGCGTGGTTATCGAGCATGGTACTGCTTTCATAAAGGGGCGTGGTTGTAGGAAACAGCCCCTCCCGTGTATTTGCATAAAGGGGCGTGGTTATAGATCATGGTACCGGCTCTGTGTTTGCATAAAGAGGTGTGGGTAAGGCTCATGGTATTGCCTCTATATTTGCATAAAGGGGCGTGGCTATGACTCACTGTATTGCCTCTGTATTTGCATAAAAGGGCATGGTTATAGTGTACAGCACCTCCCTGTATTTGCATAAGGGGCGTGGTCATAGTGTACACCTCCCTGTATTTGCATAAAGGGGCGTGGCTGACACCACACCAACTCTGTAGTTGCATGAAGGGGCGTGGTTATCATGCACAGCACTGCCTCTGAATTTGCATAAAGGGGCGTGGCTATAATGCTCAGAATATTATATTTGCATAAAGGGGCGTGGCCCTAACACACTGTATCCTTTTTTGTATTTGCATAAAGGGCCGTTTCTCTCATATTTGCATCAGGGGCCGGGTCCATTTGTGCAAGCCCCACCTCCTTTTCCCAAATTCCTGCCCAGGCTCCCCTAAAGACCAAGCTGAGATTTTGGGGTCCCCCTGGGGCCCCGAGAGCTCTCCCCGATCCCAGGGACCCAAACTGGGGGGGCACGCACAAACCGGGGGGTTCACACTCACATTTTGGGGGCTCACACCCACATTTAGGGCATCACACCTGGATTTTGGGGAGGATCTCGGATTTGGGGGTCACACCCACATTTAGGGGGTCACACACAGATTTTGGGGTCTCACACCCGGATTTAGGGTCTCAGATTTTGGGGTCTCACACAGATTTTGGGGTCTCACACAGCTTTATTGCCCACCCCCCACACTGGGGGGTCCGGGGGGAATTTTGGGGGGGTCTCACCTGACCCCCGCCCCTCCCCCGCCCCCCGCGCCCCCTCCCTGCGCCCCCCCCCGCGTCGGGGGCTCCGGACATCATGAGGAAGAGCACGATGGGGATGATGTACATCCACTGCGGGGAGAGGGGAGAGGGGTCAGCACAAAATCAGCCCCAAAATCAGCCCAAATCCAGCCCAAAACACCCCCAAAATCAGCCCCAAAATCACCCCAAGTTCAGCCCCAAAACACCCCCCGAAAACGACTCCAAAATCAAGCCCAAATAACCCTAAAATCCACCCCAATACCCACCCCAAAATAAATCCAGGTCACCCCAAAATCAGCCCCACATCCACCCCAAAATCAGCCCAAATAACCCCCTCCAAAATCCACCCAAAATCAGCCCAAAAATCAGCCCAAATCACCCCAAAATTCACTCTAAAATCAGGCCAAATCAGCCCCAAATTACCCCTAAATCCACCCAAAACCCAGCCCCAAATCAGCCCCAAAATCGGCCCAAAAACCACTCCAAATCCCCCCCCCAAAATCACCCCAAAACCCACCCCAAAAATCCAACCCAAACCACCCCAAAGTCCACCCAAAACCAGCCCCAAATCAACCCAAAATCCACCCCAATATCAGCCCCCAAAATCCACCCAAATCCACCCCAGAATCTCCCCCAAAATCCACCCCAAATCCACTCCAAAATCACCCCAAAATCCACCCTAAAATCACCCAGATCACCCCAAAATAAGCCCAGATCACCCCAAAATCAGCTCAATCCACTCCAAAATCCACCCCAATATCAGCCCACAAAATCAGCCCCAAATCCACCCCAGAATCTCCTCCAAAATCAGCCCCAAATCCACTCCAAAATCACCCCAAAATCCACCCAAAGCCACCCCAAAACCACCCCAAAATCACCCAGATCACCCCAATATAAGCCCCAAAATCCACCCCAAATCAACCCAAAATGTGCCCCCAAAATCAGCTCAAATCTGCCCAAAATCAGCCCCAAATTACTCCTAAACTCACCCAAAATCAGCCCCGAATTACTCCTAAATCCACCCAAAATCAGGCCAAAAATCAGCCCAAAGTCACCCCTAAATCCACCTCATAATCAGCCCAAATCCACCCCAAAATCACTCCCCCCAAATTCACCTCAAAATCCACCCCAAATCAGCCCAGATCACCCCAAAATTCACGCCAAAATCAGCCCCAAATCACCTCCCAAAATCACCCCAAAATTCACTCCAAAATTCACCCTAAAATCAGCCCAAAACACCCCAAAATTCACCCCAAAACCCACCCAAAATCCACCCAAAATGAGCCCAAATCAGTCCAAATATCCACCCCAAAATCAACCCAAATATCCACCCCAAAATCAGCCCAAATAATCCCAAAATTCGCCCCAAAATCAGCCAAAATAACCCCAAACTCAGCCCAAAATCCATCCCAAAATCAGCCCCAGAACCAGCCCAGATCACCTCAAAATCCACCCCAAAATCAGCCCCAAATCATCCCCCCAAAACAGCCAACTGACCCCAAAATCACCCCAGATCACCCCAAATCAGCCCCTAATCACCCCAAAATCAGCCCAGATGGCCCCAAAATCTGCCCAAATCCACCCCAGAATCTCCCCCAAAATCAGCCCCAAATCCACTCCAAAATCACCCCAAAATCCACCCTAAAATCAGTCCCAAATGGGAAATGAGGGGGGAGAGTCACCCCAAATCCACCCCAAAATCACCCCAATATCAGCCTCCAAAATCCGCCCAAATCCACCCCAGAATATCTCCCAAAATCCACCCCAAATCCACTCCAAAATCACCCCAAAATCCACCCCAAATCAACCAAATCCACCCCAAAATCACCGAGATCACCCCAATATCAGCCCAACATCCACCCCAATATCAGCCCCCAAAATCTGCCCAAATCCACCCCAAAATCACCCCAAATTCAGCCCAAATCCACACCAAAGTCCACTCAAAATCAGCCCCAAATCAGCCCAGATCACCCCAATATCAACCCCAAAATCCACCCCAAATCACCCCAAAATCCATCCCAAATCAGCCCAGATCAACCCAAAATCAGCCCCAAATGACCTCCCCAAATAACCCCAAAATCACCCCAAAAATCCATCCCAAATCAGCCCCAAATCACTCCCTCAAAATCTCCCCAAAATCACCCCAGATCACCCCTAAATCAGGTGGTTTTGGGGTGTCAGGGTGGATTTTGGGGTGTCAGGGAGGATTTTAGGATGCCCCAGATGTTTTTTGGGGTGCCCCAGGTGGTTTTTGGGGTGTCCCTCACGTATTTGGCGAAGAAGGATTTCAGGGTGTTTTTGGGGTGTTTCAGGGCTGTTTTTGGGGTGCTTTTGGGGTGTTTTTGGGGTGTTTCAGGGCTGTTTTTGGGGTGTTTTTGGGCTGTTTCAGGGCTGGTTTTGGGGTGTTTCAGGGCTGTTTTTGGGGTGCCCCAGGGGGTTTCAGGGCTGTTTTTGGGGTGTTTCAGGGCTGTTTTTTGGGGTGTTTTGGGGTGGTTTTGGGGAGTCCCTCACGTATTTGGCGAAGAAGGATTTCTGCTCCTGGGGGTTGCGGGCGCGCTGGGCCTGCTCCTGCTCCAGGTGCCGGATGAAGGCGGCGGTCTCGGGGCTGGGGACACCAAGGGGGACATTGGGGACACCAATGGGGACACACAGGGGACATCTCCCCATGTCCCCCCCGTCCCCATGTCCCCCATATCCCAGTGTCCCCCCCATCCCCTTGTCCTTCCCATGTCCCCATGTCCCCTCATGTCCCTCCCTGTGTCCCCATGTCCCCGTGTCCTTCCTATCCCCACACATCCTCCATGTCCCCGTGTCCCCCCATGTCCCCATGTCCTCCCTGTCCCCCTGTCCTGCATCCCCCCATCTCCTGTCCCCTGTCCCCATCCCCTGTCCCCCTGTCCCCCTGTCCCCTCTCCCCTGTCTCCATCCCCCGTCCCCTGTCCAGTGTCCCTTGTCTCCTGTCCTGTGTCCCTCTGTCCCCCATCCCCTGTCCCCTGACCCCATCCCATATTCCCCTGTCCCCCCGTGTCCCTCGTCCCCATCCCCTGTCCCCATGTCCCCTCCGTATCCACATGTCCCCACGTCCCCTGTCCCTGTCCCCCTGTCCCTCACATCCCCACAAATCTCCCCCATGTCCCCTCCTGTCCCTGCCACTGTCCCCATCCCCTGTCCCCGTGTCCCCCTGTCTCCCATCCCCTGTCCCTGTCCCCATCCCCTCGCATCCCCACACATCCCCCCCATATCCCTGTGTCCCTCTCTGTCCCCATCCCCTGTCCCCTGTCCAGTGTCCCTTGTCCCCTGTCCAATGTCCCTTGTCCCCTGTCCTGTGTCCCTCTCTGTCCCCATCCCCCATCCCCTGTCCAGTGTCCCTTGTCCCCTGTCCAATGTCCCTTGTCCCCTGTCCTGTGTTCCCCTGTCCCCATCCCCTGTCCCCCTGCCCCTCCTGTCCCTGCCACTGTCCCCATTCCCTGTTCCCATGTCCCTCCTGTCCCCGTGCCCCCCTGTTCCCTGTCCCCCATCCTGTCCCCCATCCCCTGTCCCCTCTCTCCTGTCCCTGTCCCCCATCCCCATGTCCCCATGTCCCCCGTCCCCATATCCCACTGTCCCCCTGTCCCCATGTCCCCCCATGTCCCCATGTCCCCTGTCCCCATATCCCATGTCCCCATGTCCCCCCATCCCCATGTCCCCATATCCCCCCATGTCCCCCTGTCCCCATGTCCCCTGTCCCCCTGTCCCCATGTCCCCCGTCTCGTGTCCCCCTGTCCCCCCGTCCCCTGTCCCCATGTCCCCCCATGTTCCCATGTCCCCTGTCCCCTGTCCCTCTGTCCCCGTGTCCCCGTGTCCCCTGTCCCCATATCCCCTGTCCCCCTGTCCCCCTGTCCCCCTGTCCCCCTGTCCCCATGTCCCCTGTCCCCATGTCCCCATATCCCCTGTCCCCATATCCCCTGTCCCCCTGTCCCCCTGTCCCCCTGTCCCCCTGTCCCCATGTCCCCTGTCCCCATGTCCCCATATCCCCTGTCCCCATATCCCCCCATGTCCCCCTGTCCCCCTGTCCCCATATCCCCTGTCCCCTGTCCCCCTGTCCCCTGTCCCCATATCCCCTGTCCCCATGTCCCCATGTCCCCATGTCCCCCTGTCCCCCTGTCCCCGTGTCCCCGTGTCCCCGTGTCCCTCACGTGGCCGCGGGCTGGGGCTGTCTCAGTGCCACCGAGGTGTTGAACATCTCCAGGTGCTCGTCCTCAACCCAGGTGCCCCTGCAGGTGCCAGGGGCGGCCACCACGCCCAGGGCCACCACGTGCCCGGCCACGTCCAGGTGCAGGGACAGCTGGTCCGAGAGGTGCGACTCCAGCAGGGCACACTGGGGACAGGGGGACACGTCAGGGGACATGGGGACATGAGGGGACATGGGGACATGAGGGGACATGAGGGGACATGGGGACACGTCAGGGGACATGGGGACATGAGGAGACAGGGGGGACATGAGGGGACAGGAGTACAGGGACATGTGAGGGGACAGGGGGACACGGTGATTGTGGCACAGGGACATGGGCACACAGGATATGGTGGCACAGGGACATGTGAGGGGACACGGGGACATGTGAAGGGACAGGGGGGACATGGGGGACATGAGGGGACATGGGGACATGAGGACACAGGATATGGTGGCACAGGGACCTGTGAGGGGACACAAGGGACATGGGTGACAGTGCCACAGGGGGACATGAGGGGACAGGGACACCAGGACATGTGAGGGGACACAGGGACACAGGTGACAGTGGCACAGGGGGACATGTGAGGGGACACAGGGACATGGGGACATGAGTGATAGTGGCACAGGGCATGTGAGGGGACACAGGGATGCAGGTGACAGTGGCACAGGGGACACATGGGGGGACAGTAGCATGGGGACACGTGAGGGGACACAGGGAGGGTGACAAGGACATGGGGGGGACACAGAGGAACAAGGGGCAGGAGGACCCTGGGGTGTCCCAGGGGTGTCACAGGTGGGTCCCAGGGGGTGACACAGGGGGTGACAGAAATGACACAGGTCAGGGTGTCCCCAGCTGTCCCCAGGTGTCCCCAGATGGCCCAGGGTGTCCCCAAGGTGTCCCCAGGTGTCCCCAGTGTCACTCACCGCCCTCACAAAGGAGGTGACAAACTCGGTGTCCCCGTCCTCGCCAGGGCCCTGGGGACGGCGAGGGACCCGCACCCGGTACAGCCCATCCCGCGCTGCCACCTCCTGTGGGGACACCAGTGTCACCTCAGTGTCACCTTATTGTCACCCAATGTCACCTCAGTGTCACCCAGTGTCACCGCAGTGTCACCCAATGTCACCTCAGTGTCACCCAGTGTCACCCAGTGTCCCCTGGCATCTGTGCAATGTCCCCCCAGTGTCACCTGTATGTCACTCCAACGTCACCCCAGGGTCACCTCCATATCCCTTCAGTGTCACCCCAATGTCCCCCACATTGTCCCCCATGTCTGTCCCCCTGTCCCCCTGTCCGTCCGTCGCTCACCCTCAGCCGCGCTCTCTCCATGTCCCCCCGTGTCCTGGTGTGTCCCCATGTCCCTTCGGTGTCCCTCTGTCCCTCTGTCTGTCTGTCACACCCTCAGCCATGCTCATCCCATGTTCCCCCTGTGTCCCCGTTGCTGTCCCCATGTCCGTCTGTCCATCCGTCTCTCACCCTCAGCCGCGCTCTCTCCTCCTCCCCCAGCAGTCCCCGTGTCCCCGTTGCTGTCCCCATGTCCGTCTGTCCCCATGTCTGTCTGTCCGTCCGTCGCTCACCCTCAGCCGCGCTCTCTCCTCCTCCCCCAGCGGTTTCTGCGCCAGCGCCAGCGCGGGCTCGGGGCCCCAGCTCAGCGACAGCGACCCCCGGCGGCGGAACCGGGGAACGTCATCTGCGGGACGGACAGACGGACAGACACGGACAGGGGGACAGGGGATAGAGGGACAGGGACACAGACAGAGACAGGGACAGGGATGGGGATAGAGGGGACAAGCACACAAACAAGGACGGGGACAGGGGACAGGGACAGAGGGGACATGGGGACAGGGAATAGAGGGGATAGAGGGACATGGGGACAGGGGGACATGGACAGAGGGGACAGGGACAGAGGGACAGGGGATAGAGGGGACAGGAAAGGGGACAGGAAAGGGGACAGGGGGACATGGGGACAGGGACAGGGATGGGGACAGAGGGACAGGGACAGGGGATAGGGGAACACAGATGGGGATGGGGAACAGGGATGGGACAGAGGGACAGAAGGATAGGGACAGAGGGGACAGAGGAGACATGGGGACAGGGATGGGGGACAGGATTGGGGACAAGGACATAGGGGACAGGGGATAGGGGGACAGGGACAAGGATGCAGACAGGGATGGGGACAGAGGGGACAAAGGGGACAGGGGACAGAGGGAGATGGGGACAGGGACAGAGGGATAATGGGACAGGGGAACATGGGGACATGAGGGCAAACGGACATGGGGGTATGGGGACAGAGGGACATGGGGACAGGGGGATATGAGGACATTGGGACACAGCACTGGCACCAGGGACAGCCCAGTCCCCTGCCCCCGATGCCATCCCTGTGTCCCCAGTGCCACCCTCTCCCCATGTCCCCAGTGCCACCCTGTCCCTGTGCCCCCAGAGCCATTCCCATTCCCACAGCCACAGCGCCACCTCCATGTCCCCATGCTGCCACCCAGATCAGTGTCCCCAATGTCCCAATGTCCCCGTGCCTCCAAGTGCCCCCAATCCCCTCGATGTCCCCCAGTGTCCCTGATGTCCCCCTGTCCCCCAACATCCCCAGTGCCCCCCACTGTCCCCATTGTCCCCACTGTCCTGAATGTCTCCCAATGTCCCAAATATCCCCACTGTCCCCAATGTTCTCAGGGCCCCCCAATGTCCCCAGTGTCCCCAATGCCCTCCAGTGTCCCTAATCCCCCTGATGTCCCCCAGTGTCTCCAATGTCCCCAATCCCCCCACTGTCCCCAATCCCCCCACTGTCCCCAATCCCCCCAATGTCCCCACTGTCCCCAATGTCCCCAATATCCCCAATGTCCCCAGTGTCCCTCACCCAGCTCGAAGGAGTGCTCCAGGGTCAGGCTCACCCGGCAGCTCTCAGTGTCACCGGCCTGGGGGGACAAGGAGGGGACACGGGGGTGGCACCAGGACAGGGACACGGGGGTGGCACCACAGGGACACAGGGGTGACACAGAGGGGACACGGGGATGGCACCAGGGGGACACCAAGGGGGACACAGGGGGGACATGGGGGTGACACCAGGACAGGGACATGGGGATGGCACCAGGACAGGGACACCAGGACAGGGACATGGTGGGGACACCAGAGGGACACAGGGGTGGCATCATGGGGACACCAGGACAGGGACACCAAGGGGACATGGAGGGGACACCAGGACAGGGACACGAGGGTGGCACCAGGACAGGGAGACGAGAAGGACATGAGGGTGACATGGAGGTGACACGAGGGTGACACGGTGGTGAGACCCCTGCAGACCTCATGAATATTAATGATCATCCCCACGCCCTCATTAATGCTACTGAGGATCCGCAGCCCCCTCATGAATATTAATCAGCTGGCAGGAGCCAGAACCGCCTCTCATTAGCATTAATGAACTGGAGCCGGCGGACTCATTAATTTGAATCCGTTAATTAATATTAATGAGGGCAGCAAGCAGCCCCGCCCCCCCCAGGTAAAGGAGCTGTTTATGCTAATTAATATTAATGAGGACATACATGTGGCCCCGCCCCTCACGAATTCAAGCACACTTTGTTTATACAGCCCCTAATTAATATTAATGAGGGAAACCACGTGGCCCCGCCCCTCGCAGCTACGGCCGCTATTGGTTGGTTCACTCCTAATTAATATTAATGAGGACATCACACGGCCCCTCCCCTCACAGATTTACACAACAAACTCTACAGGTTTCCACACCCCCTGATTAATATTAATTATTAATAATATTTATTAAGAGCCCCTCTGGGCTATCGGCGATTCTGTTTACACGCCCCCTAATTAATATTAATAAGAGTTCCCGGCACGGGGCCCTGATGAACACCGGGTACCGGGTACCGAGCGCTGTCCCGGCCCCCTCGACTCCCCGGTGCTCCCGGTACCGGAGCCCCCCGTGCTCACCCTGGTACCGGTACCGGTTCCACCCCGGTGATCCCGGTACCAGAGCCCACCCGGCAGAACCCCCCGGTACCGGGGCCCCCTGTGCTCATCCTGATGCCGGTACCGGAGCCCGCTCGCTCCCCCCGGTATCGGAGCCCCCCGTGCTCACCCCGGTATCGGTGCCGGTTCTTCCCCCGGTACCGGAGCCCTCCTCGTTCCCTTAGTGCTCTTGGACACCTCTGTGCTCACCCTGGTGTCGACGCCGGTGCCGGTTCCCCCCGGCAGAACCCCCTTGTACTTGAGGCCCCCCTCGCTCCCTCCGGTACCGGAGCCCCCTGTGCTCACCCTGGTGCCGGTACCGGTATCAGAGCCCCCCTCCCGGTACCGGAGCCCCCTGTGCTCACCCTGGTGCCGGTTCCGGTGCCGGTGCCCCCCCGGCAGAGCCCCCCGGCCTCGCCCAGCGCCGCCCCCGCCGCCAGCAGTGCCAGCACCGGCAGCGGCCACGGCGCCGCCATCTTGGAGCGCGGGGCACGGCGGGAACGGGGCGGGGCCAGCGGGGGGCGGGGCTACAGCGAATGGGCGGGGCCACAGCGAATGGGCGGGGTTGCATGGAATGGGCGTGGGTAGAGCGAATGGGCGGGGCTACAATTAATTGGCAGGACTACAAGGAATTGGCAGGGCTCGAGCAGGTGGGGGGGCTAGAACGGATGGGCGTGGCTACGGCGGATGGGCGGGGCTAGAACAGAGGGGGCGTGGTCAGGAGGTGTGGCCAGGGTCTATGGAAAGGGGAAGGGCTTCTGTGAGAGGGCGGAGCCAATTCTGTGCTCCCATTTGTGTGTTCCCGCCCCCAAATCCAGCCTGGGAACCCCCAGGATGGACAGAGGGACCCCTCAGTGACCTCTGACCCCTCCCAGTGACCCCTGAGTCCCTCCCAGTCACCCTTGAGTTCCCCCCAGCCACCTCTGGGACCCCCCAGTGACCCCTGGGGGCCTCCCAGTGACATTTGGGGACCCCCAGTGATCCTTAGGGACCTCCCAGTGACCCATGACCCTTCCCAGTGACATTTGGGGACCTCCCAGTCCCCTCTGGGACTCTACCCAGTGACCCCTGGGACCCCTCCCAGTCACCCTTGGGGACCTCCCAGTGACCTCTGGGACTCTTCCCAGTGAAATCTGGGGACCCCGAGTGAGCCTTGAGGACCCCCAGTGACCCCTTGGACCCCCCGGTGACTCTCGGGGGCCTCCCAGTGACATCTGGGGACCTCCCAGTGACATTTGGGCAAAACAGGAATGAGCAAAATGGGGATGGGAAAAATGGGACTGAGCAAATTGGGAATGGGCAAAATGGGAATGGGCAAATTGGGAATGAGGAAATTGGGAATGGGAAAAATGGGGATGGGAAAAACAGGAATGAGAAAAACAGGAATGGGCAAAACTGGGATGAGAAAAACGGGAACGAGCGAAACAGGAATGGGCAAAATGGGAATGGGCAAAACAGGCATGGGGAAAACGGGGATGAGAAAAATGGGGATGGGCAAAATGGGAACAAGCAAAACGGGGAAGAACAAAATGGGGATGAGCAAAATGGGAATGGGAAATATGGGAATGAGCAAAACAGGAATGGGCGAAATGGGGATGGGAAAAATGGGAATGGGCAAAATGGGGACGAGCAAAATGGGAATGAGCAAAACGGTAATGGGAAAAATGGGGATGGGAAAAACGGGGAATGGGTAAAACGGGAATGGGCAAAACGAGGATAAGCAAATCAGGAATGGGCAAAATGGGAATGAAGAAAACGGGGAAAACGGGAATGGGCAAAATGGGGATGGGAAAAACAGGAATGAGCAAATCGGGAATGGGCAAAACGGGAATGAAGAAAACGGGAAAACAGGAATGGGCAAAATGAGGATGAGAAAAACGGGGATGGGCAAAACAGGAATGGAAAAAACCGGGATGAGAAAAACGGGAATGAGCGAAATAGGAATGGGCAAAACTGGGATGAACAAAACAGGGATGAACAAAACAGGAATGGGCAAAACGGGAACAAGAAAAAATGGGGATGGGAAAAATGGGAATGAGCAAATCAGGAATGGGCAAAATGGGAATGAAGAAAATGGCAAAATGTGAATGAGCAAAACAGGCATGGGGAAAATGGCAATGAGCAAAACAGAAATGAGGAAAACGGGGATGGGGAAAACAGGAATGAGCAAAATGGGAATGAAGAAAATGGGACTGGGCAAAACGGGAATGAGCAAAACAGGAACAAGCAAAACGGCAGTGAGCAAAACGGGAATGGGCAAAAATGGAATGAGCAAATCGGTGATGGGGAAAATGGGAATGAGAAAAACAGGAACAGGCCAAACGGGGATGGGGGAAACGGGAATGAGCAAATCCAGAATGGGCAAAATGGGAATGAGGAAATCAGGAATGAGCAAAATGCGGGATTTTATTCAAATTAGAGCCGGGGGGGCGGGGCCGCTCCTCGGGCTGGGCACGGAGCGGGCGAGGCCCGGGACACCGGGAGGGAATTCCTGTCCCGGGACACCGGGAGTGCTCATCCGGGATGGAATTCCGGTCCTGGCACACCGGGCACGCCCGTCCCGGCACACCGAGAGGGAATTCCTGTCCCGGTACACCCTGAATTCCCGTCCCGGGAGGGAATTCACATCCTGGGACACCGGGAATGCCCATCCGGGAGGGAATTCCTGTCCTGGGATACCGGGAGTACTCCTCCGGGAAAGAATTCCCATCCTGGCACACCGGGAGGGAATTCCCATCCCGGTACACGGGGAATTTCCATCCCGGGAGGGAATTCCCATCCCGGTACACCGGCAGCCCCGCCCCGGTGTCCCGGTCACTCCCGTCCCGGTACACCGGCACTCCTGCCCCGGTACACCGGCAGCCCCGCCCCGGTGTCCCGGTCGCTCCCGCGCCCTCAGCCGCCCGCGGTGTCCCGCAGGAAGCGGATCAAGTCCCGCATCACGGAGAAGAACCGCAGCAGCACCGCGTTCGGCTCTTCGAGCTCCGGGCCGCTCCCGCCGCTGCTCTCGGTGCTCCCGTTGCCCCCGGTGCTGCTGCCGGTGCTGCTGCCGGTGCTCGCGAAGGTGTCGATGGGCTCGGGGCTCTCCAGCTGCCGCAGGATCCAGCGGCTGAAGAGCCAGGCCGGCGTGAAGACGCAGCCGCGGCCGCTGGCGGTGACACCGAGGAGCCAGAACGGGCCCGAGCCCCGGAACCGGCACACGAGGGGCGCGCCCGGGTCACCCTGACCGGGAGAGGGACGGGAGGGTAAAGGGAAGGGAAGGGAAGGGAAGGGAAGGGAAGGGAAGGGAAGGGAAGGGAAGGGAAGGGAAGGGAAGGGAAGGGAAGGGAAGGGAAGGGAAGGGAAGGGAAGGGAAGGGAAGGGAAGGGAAGGGAAGGGAAGGAAGGGAAGGGAAGGGAAGGGAAGGGAAGGGAAGGGAAGGGAAGGGAAGGGAAGGGGAAGGGAAGGGAAGGGAAGGGAAGGGAAGGGAAGGGAAGGGAAGGGAAGGGAAGGGAAGGGAAGGGAAGGGAAGGGAAGGAAGGGAAGGGAAGGGAAGGGAAGGGAAGGGAAGGGAAGGGAAGGGAAGGGAAGGAAGGGAGGCAGAGGGGCAGCCCGGGACACGGGTGGGGATCGGGAACGGGATCGGGACTGGGGCTGGGATCAGGACCGGGAACGGGACTGGAACCAGGATTGGGACTGACATCGGGATCAGGATCGGGAGAGGGATCGGAAGCGGGATTGAGATTGGCACCGGGACTGGGATCAGGATTGCGATTGGGATTAGGATCGGGATCAGGATTGGGATCAGGATTGGGATTGGAACTGGCACCGGGATTGGCACAGGGATCGGGATGGCAGCCCCGGGACACGGGACTTGGGCGGGGAGCGGGAATGGGAACGGGAATGGGGCTGGCATCAACATTGGCACCGGGATCGGGATTGGCACAGGGATCGGGATTGGAATCGGGGCCGGGATTGGGATCGGGACTGGGACGGCAGCCCCGGGACACAGAAAGGGGGCGGGATCACGATCGGGAGTGGAATCAAGATTGGGATCGGGATTGGCTCTGGGACTGGGATTAGGATTGGGATCGGGATCGGGATCGGGACCAGAACCAGGATTGGGATTGGCACCAGGATCAGGACCGGAACCTGGAGCGGCATCGGGACTGGCACCGGGACTGGGATTGGGATCGGGACTGGGATTGGGATTAGGACCGGAATCAGGATTGGGATCGGGTTTGGGATTGGCACCAGGATCAGGACAGGGACTGGGACTGGCATTGAGATTGGCACCGGGACTGGGATGGGGATCGGGACTGGGGCTGGGGCTGGGATCAGGATCGGGATGGGGATTGGGATTGGGATTGGAACTGGCACCGGGATCGGGATGGGGATGAGGATCAGGATTGGGATCAGGACTGGGACTGGGATTGCGATCGGGACTGGGATTGGGATTGGAACTGGCACCAGGATCAGGATCGGGATTGGGATTGCAACTGGCTCCAAGATTGGGATGGGGATCAGGACCGGAGCTGGAACCGGGATTAGGACTGGAATCAGGATTGGGATCGAGATTGGGATTGGAATTGGAACTGGCACCGGGATTGGAACGGGGATCGGGATGGCAGCCCTGGGACACAGGACTCAGGCAGGGAATGGGAATGGGAACGAGATCAAGATTGGCACCGGGACTGGGATCGGGATGGGGATCGGGACCAGGACTGGGATTAGAACTGGGATCAGGACTGGAATTGGGTCTGGGATTGGGATTGCAACTGGCACTGGAATCGGGATGGGGATCAGGACCAGAGCTGGGACTGGGATTAGGGCTGGAATCAGGATTGGGATTAGGATTGAGATTGGAACTGGCACCGGGATTGGCACCAGGATCGGGATGGCAGCCCCGGGACACGGGACTTGGGCGGGGAGCAGGAATGGGAACGGGAAGGGGGCTGGCATCAACACTGGCACCAGGATCGGGATTGGAATCGGGGCTGGGATTGGGATCGGGGCTGGGATTGGGATCGGGACTGGGACGGCAGCCGCAGGACACAGAAAGGGGGCGGGGTCACGATCGGGAGTGGAATCAAGATTGGGATCGGGATTGGCTCTGGGACTGGGATTGGGATCGGGATCGGGATCAGGACCAGAACCAGGATTGGGATTGGCACCAGGATCGGGATCAGGACCAGAACCTGGAGCGGCATCGGGACTGGCACCGGGACTGGGATGGGAATCGGGACTGGGATTGGGATTAGGACCGGAATCAGGATTGGGATCGGGTTTGGGATTGGCACCAGGATCAGGACAGGGACTGGGACTGGCATTGAGATTGGCACCGGGACTGGGATGGGGATCGGGACTGGGGCTGGGGCTGGGATCAGGATCGGGATGGGGATTGGGATTGGGATTGGAACTGGCACCGGGATCGGGATGGGGATGAGGATCAGGATTGGGATCAGGACTGGGACTGGGATTGCGATCGGGACTGGGATTGGGATTGGAACTGGCACCGGGATTGGGATGGGGGTCGGGACCAGAGTTGGGACTGGGATTAGGACTGGAATCAGCATTGGGATTGGGACTGGGATTGAGATTGGAACTGGCACCGGGATCAGGATCAGGATTGGGATTAGGACCGGGATCAGGACAGGGACTGGGATTGGGATAGGGATTGGGACTGGGTTCGGGATGGGGATTGGGACCGGGACTGGGACTGGGATTAGGACTGGGATCAGGATTGGGATGGGGATCAGGATTGGGATTGGTACTGGCACCGGGATTGGGATTGGATTGGATTGGAAATGGGACTGGGATTAGGACTGGGATCAAGATTGGGATCAGGACTAGGACTGGGATTGGAACTGGCACCAGGGTCAGGACTGGGATTGGGATTAGGACCGGGATCAGGACAGAGACCGGGACTGGGATTGGGATTGGAACTGGCACAGGGATTGGCACCGGGACACGGGACCCAGGTGGGGAGCGGGAACGGGGCGGGGCTCGGGGGCGGGGCTCGGGGCCGGGCTCACCTGGCAGGTGTCGGAGCCGCCCCGCGGGTGCTCCGCGCACACCTGGGCCGGGGCCGCGCTCCCGGCGCTGTCGCAGAGCTCGGGCGGGAGCAGCCGCACCTGCGCCTCCCGCATCACCTCCCGGGGCGGGGCTGGGGGCGGGGCCGGGCGTGAGAGCCAGAACCGGGCACAGCTGGGGACACCTGGGCACACCTGGGGACACCTGGCACCCTTGGGACACACCCTGGGCACACCTGGGTACGCCTGAGACACACTTGGGATACACCTGGACACACCTGGGTACAGCTGGGCACACCTGGGGACACCTGGCACCCTTGGGACACACCCTGGGCACACCTGGGCACACCTGGGATACACCTGGGGATACCTGGGGCACTCCTGGGTATGCCTGGGGACACCTGGGATAAGCCGGGGCACACCTGGGCACTCCTGGGGTACACCTGGGATACACCTGGGCACACCTGGGTACACCTGGGCACACCTGGGCACACCTGGGACACACCTGTGTCTTCTGTGGGACCCCAGCCCCCATCCCAGGGACCCCAGCCCACCCTCAGGACAGACCTGAGACCATGATGGGATCTTAACCTGACACAGAGGCACAGCTGGCACTCACCTGTGCCCACCTCAGACACACCTGGCACTGCCCTGTGTCCAGCTCAGACACACCTGGCACTCACCTGTGCCCACCTCAGACACACCTGGGGATCACCTGTGCCCATCTTATCCTCCCCTGGCACTCAGGGATATAGCCAGCAGGGCAGGCACTCACCTCTGCCTGCCAGGGCAGCCCAGCCCCAGCTCAGACACACCTGGCACTGCCCTGTGCCCAGCTCAGACACACCTGGCATTCACCTGTGCCCAGCTCAGACACCTCAGCCCCACCTGGCACTCACCTGTGCCCGCCAGCGGTGCCCATCCCGCAGTGTAGCACGGCCCGATGCCCTCGGTGCCCCGCTGCCCATCTCAGACACACCTGGCACTCACCTGTGCCCATCTCAGACACACCTCAGACACACCTGTGCCCACCTGTGCCCCCCGTTTCTCACCTGTGCCCGCCAGCAGTGCCCACTCCGCTGTGTACCAGGGCCCGATGCCCTCGGTGCCCTGCTGCCCATCTCAGACACACCTGGCACTCACCTGTGCCCATCTCAGACACACCTCAGACACACCTGTGCCCACCTGTGCCCCCCGTTTCTCACCTGTGCCCGCCAGCGGTGCCCAGCCCGCGGTGTAGCACGGCCCGATGCCCTCGGTGCCCCGCTGCTGCCCGGCGCGGCTGACGCAGCCCAGCTGCACGAAGTCGCTGCACCGCGCCGGCGGCTGCAGCTGCAGCAGCGCCACGTCCAGCCCCGGGTGCAGCCGCGCCCGCCGCACCCGCCGCACCTGAGCCTCGGGCCCGGGGTCGCTCAGGTCGGCGGCGCCCAGCACCACCCGGCAGGCGGTGACGTTCCTGGGGACACCGGGACACCGTCAGGGGAGCTGAGAGCAACCGGGAGTACCGGGGGCACCGTGAGTGGGAGCTGAGAGCAACCGGGACACCGTGAGGGGAGCCGGGACCAACCGGGACCACCGGGGGTAACGGAGGGGCTGCTGAGACCTCCGGGCACCGTGAGGGGCGGCTGAGAGCAACCGGGAGCACCGGGCACGGTGAGGGGGAGCTGGGACTGCCCGGGACACCGGGGGTAACGGAGGAGGGAGGGCAGCATGGATCATCCCGGGGCTTCCCGGGGCCATCCCGAGGCCATCCTGGGGCCATCCCAGATCATCCCAGAGCATCCAAAATCATCCCGGATCATCCCAGGGCCATCCCAGAGCTCCCTGAGGCCATCCCAGCCCATCCCGTTCCATTCCAGGGCTATCCTGGGGCCATCCTGGTCCCATCCCAGCCCATCCCGGGTCTATCCCGGTCCCACCTGGGTCTATCCCCGCTCACCGGGACCGGCAGCGCGCCGCGGTCAGCAGCCAGCCGGGCGCGATCCCGTGCCCATCCCAGCCCTATCCCGGTCCCACCCCAGCCCACCCCAGTCCATCCCAGCCTATCCCGCTCCCACCCGGGTCTATCCCGGCTCACCGGGGCAGGCAGCGCGCCGCGGTCAGCAGCCAGCCGGGCGCGATCAGGCCCATCCCGGGTCTATCCCGGTCCCACCCCAGCCCACCCCAGCCTATCCCGGGTCTGTTCCGGTCCCAGCCGGTCTCACCGGGGCAGGCAGCGCGCCGCGGTCAGCAGCCAGCCGGGCGCGATCAGGCTCCCGCCGCAGACGTGGCCGCTGCCGGCCCGCAGCGGGTCCTGGATGCTCGCCAGCCCCGGCCAGGCCCCGGGAACCGGCCCGGAGCCGCCGCCGAACTCCTCGGCCATGGGCTGGAGACCGCACGTTCCGCTGGGGGGGACGGACAGACGTGGGACACGGACAGATGTGGGGACAGGGATGGGGACAGGGACAGGGATGGGGACACGGACAGGGATGGGGACACGGACAGATATGGGGAGAAGAATAGATGTGGGGACAGGGACAGGGATGGGGACAGGGACAGACAGACATGGGGACAGGGACAGACGTGGGGACAGGGATGGGGACAGGGACAGGGATGGGGACAGGGACAGACATCAGGACACGGACAGATGTGGGGACACGGACAGATGTGGGGACAGGGATGGGTACAGGGATGCAGACAGAGGGACAGGAACAGGGACAGAGGGGACAGAGACACAGGGACAAAGGGACAGGGATGAGGACAGGGACAGAGGGACACAGGGACAGGGACTGCAATGGGGACAGAGACAGGGATGGAGACAGGGACGGGTACAGAGGGACAGCAACA
Source organism: Zonotrichia albicollis (assembly GCF_047830755.1). NCBI lineage: Eukaryota > Metazoa > Chordata > Aves > Passeriformes > Passerellidae > Zonotrichia > Zonotrichia albicollis. Next base: position 2,599,573 of record NC_133850.1, read on the forward strand.
GAGGGGACAGGGATGGGGACAAAGGGACAGGGACAGCCATGGGGACAGGGACAGAGGGACACAGGGACAGCCATGGGGACAGAAGGACAGGAGCAGGGACTGGGACCGCGACACGGGACAGGGACACCTGACACCAGGACAGGGACAGGGACAGGGATGGTGACACGGGGACAGGGACAGGGATGGTGACACGGGGACAGGGACATCCCCCGGGGAAGTGGCTGTGCCCACCGGCTCTGCCTGACCGGCTGTGCCAGCCCTGGGCTGTGACAGGAACGGGGACACGGGGACGCAGGGACAGTGACACTGCAACATGGGGACAGTGACACTCTGACATCGGGACAGTGACAGGGACACGGGGACAGGGACACAGGAACCGTGACACTGGACAGGGACACAGGGACACCTCGACACGGGGACAGGGACAAGGACAGGAACCCCCCAGTGTCTCACGTGTCCCCTTGGTGGTGCCAGAGCCGGGCACGGGGCTGTGACACCCCCTGGGCTGCGGTGACCTCGGGGACCTTGGAGACCTTGGGGACACTCAAGGGACCCTCAGATGACCTCAGGGACCTCGGGGACCTTGGGGACACTCAGGGGACTCAGGGGACCCTCAGGTGACCTGGGGGACCTTGGAGACCCTGGGGACACCCTCAGGTGACCTCGGGACACCCTCAGGGGACCTTGGGGACCTTTGGGGGACTCAGGGGACCCTCAGGTGACCTCGGGGACCCTCAGGTGACCTTGGGGACCCTCGGGGACACTCAGGTGACCTTAGGGACCCTCGGGACACCCTCAGGGACCCTCAGGTGACCTCGGGGACCCTCAGGTGACGCGGGGGTGTCACCCACTCGCACGAGTCCCAGGTGGCGCGGGCGGGCGCGGCCAGCAGGAGCAGCAGGAGCCAGAGCGGAGCCATGGCTGGGCCAGGGCACAGCGGCAGCGCCCGAGGCTCCCCCGGCTCCGCCCCGGCCCCGAGGGTCCCGCCGGGCCGGGGATGACGTCACAGAGCGGCCCCGGTTCCGCCCGGCGCCGTCACAGAGCGGTGGAACCGGGAGGGGGCGGGGTGGGAGCGGAACGGCCGCGGAGGCTCCGGGGCGGCCTCGGGCACTGCCGGGAGCTCCCGGAACAAAATCCCGGTCCCGAAATTGTCATCCCAAAGATCCCGAACCAAAAATTCCTGTCCCAAAAAATCCCATCCTAAAATATCCCAAAACACCCATCCCAAAAATCCCTTCCGAAACCATCCCAAAAATCCCGAACCAAAATCCACATCCCAAGATTGTCATCCCTAAAATCCCCACCTCAAAAACTCCTGTCCCAAAAATCCCATCCTAAAATTGTCATCCCAAAAATCCCCATCTCAAAAATCCCATCCTAAAATCCCCATCACAGAACAGAATTCCCAAAGTTCCCATCCCAAAATATCCCAAAATCCCCACCCCAAAACTCCCATCCCAAAACTGTCATCCCAAAATCCCCATCCCCAAAAACTCCTGTCCCAAAAATCCCATCCTAAAATTGTCATCCCAAAAATCCCCATCTCAAAAATCCCATCCTAAAATCCCCATCACAGAACAGAATTCCCAAAGTTCCCATCCCAAAATATCCCAAAATCCCCACCCCAAAACTCCCACCCCAAAATTCCCATCCCAAAATCCCCATTCCAAAATTCCCGTCCTAAAACATCCCAAAATCCCCATCCCAAAAACTCCTGTCCCAAAAATCCCATCCTAAAATTGTCATCCCAAAAATCTCATCCTAAAACATCCCAAAAGCTCCCAGACCAAAATCTTGTCCCAAAAAATCCCGAACCAAAAATCCCATCCCAAAATCTCCATCCCAAAATTCCCATCCGAGAATTGCATTCTCAAAATCCCCATCCCAAAAATCCCTTCACAGAATTCCCACCCCAAAATATCCCAAAATATGCCAAAACCTCCCATCCTAAAATTCCCATACCGGAATTCCATTCCCAAAATCCCCATCCTAAAAATCCCATCACAGAATTGCATTCTCAAAATTCACATCCCAAAATATCCCAAAATTCACATCTCAAAATCCCTATCTCAAAATACCCCAAAAGCCCCATCCCAAAAACTCCCATCCCAAAGTCCCTATCCCAGAATTCCCATCCCAAAATTTCCATCCCAACATTCCCATCCCAAAATATCCCAAAATTTCCATGCCAAAAATCCCACCCCAAAAATGCATTCTCAAAATCCCCATCCCATAATTCCCTTCACAGAATTCCCATCCCAAAACATCCCAAAACACCCATCCCAAAAACCCCTTCCTAAACCATCCCAAAAATCCCGAACCAAAATCCACATCCCAAGATTGTCATCCCTAAAATCCCCACCCCAAAAACTCCCGTCCCAAAAATCCCATCCTAAAATCCCCATCACAGAACAGCATTCCCAAAGTTCCCATCCCAAAATATCCCAAAATCCCCATCCCAAAACTCCCACCCCAAAACTCCCATCCCAAAATTGTCACCCCAAAATCCCCATCCAAAATTCCCGTCCTAAAACATCCCAAAATCCCCATCCCAAAAACTCCTGTCCCAAAAATCCCATCCTAAAATTGCCATCCCAAAACTCCCATCCTAAAACATCCCAAAAGCTCCCAGACCAAAATCCCGTCCCAAAAATCCTGAACCAAAAATCCCATCCCAAAATCTCCCAAAATCCCCATCCCAAAAATCTCGAACCAAAATCCCCATCCCAAAATTGTCATCCCAAAAATTCCTGTCCCAAAAATCCCACCCTAAAACATCCCAAAAACTCCTGAGCCAAAATCCCCATCCCAAAAACTCCCATCCTAAAATCCCCATCACAGAACTGCATTCTCAAAGTTTCCATCCCAAAATTACCATCCCAGAATTCCCATCCCAAAATATCCCAAAAATCCCATCCCAAAATCCCCATCCCAAAATATCCCAAAATTGCATTCCCAAAATCCCATCCCAAAATTCCCATCCTGAAATTCCCATTTTCACCCCAAAATCATTTTCATCCCAAAAATCCCTGTTTGCAAACAGGGGAAGCTTCTCAGTAGGGAATTTATTTTTATTTATTTTTATTTTTACAAAAATCTATTTTTCTGTATGTAAACAGGGGAAAGTTCTCAGCAGAAAAATTATCTTTATTTTTGTTTTGTTTTTATTTTAATTTTAATTTTTTTTTATTTTTCTAAAACTCCATTTTTCTCTTTGCAAATGGGGGAAGGTTCTCAGCAGGGAATTTATATCTATATTTACATTTACATTTATATTTATATTTACATTTATATTTATATTTACAAATATCCAATTTTTTCTTTGCAAAGAGGGGAAGGTTCTCAGCAGGGATTTTTAAAAATTATTTTTATTTTTATTTTTATTTTTATTTTTATTTTTACAAAACCCAATTTTTCTCTTTGTAATCAGGGGAAGGTTCTCAGCAGAAAATTTATTTGTATTTTGACAAAAATACATTTTTCTCTTTTTAAACAGGAGAAGGTTCTCAGCAGGGAATGTATTTTTATTTATATTTTTATTTTATTTATATTTTTATTTTTCCAAAGCTCTATTTCTCCTCTACAGAAAGGAAGGTTCTCAGCAGGGAGAATAAATACAAATATAAATATAAATATAAATATAAATATAAATATAAATATAAATATAAATATAAATATAAATATAAATATAAATATAAATATAAATATAAATATAGATATAGATATAAATATTTTTATTTTTATTTTTATTTTTATTTTTATTTTTATTTTTATTTTTATTTTTATTTTTATTTTTATTTTTCCAAAGCTCCATTTCCCCTGTACAGATGGGAAAGTTCTCAGCAGGGAGAATAAATAAATATATTATTATTAATTTTTTTTAATTTTTTCCCAAAGCCCCATTTCCCCTGTCCAGATGGGAAGGTTCTCAGCAGGGAATTCTTTAAAAAAAATTTAATTTTGTTTTTATTTTTCCAAAGCCCCATTTCCCCTTTGCAGACAGGAAGGTTCTCAGCAGGGAGAACAAATAAATAAATAAATATTTTTATTTTTGTATTTATTTTTACAAAGCTCCATTGGGGTCAGGGCCCTTTTTTGAGGCTGTCGAGGAAGAGCCGCTCGCTCTGCAGGAAATCGTGATCCTGAGGGGGAGAGGGGCCGGGGCTGAGCCAGCCGGGGGATCCCGGCGCTTCCAGAACCTTCCGGGCGCCTGAGCAGCCCAGCCCCACCCAGCCGGGCCCAAACCCTTTCCCTAATCCCAAACCCTTTCCCTAATCCCAAACCCTTTCCAACAATCCCAAACCCTTTCCCTAATCCCAAACCCTTTCCCTAATCCCAAAACCTTTCCATAATTGCAAACCCTTTCCCTAATCCCAAACCCTTTCTCCCATCCCAAACCCTTTCCCAGACAATCCCAAACCCTTTCCCTCATTCCCAAAACATTCCCAAACCCTTTCCCTAATTGCAAACCCTTTCCCTAATACCAAACCCTTCCCCAGACAATCCCAAATCTCTTCCCCAGACAATTCCAAACCCTTCCCAGATAATCCCAAAGCCTTTTCCATAATTCCAAACCCTTTCCCACAATCCCAAACTCTCCCCCATTCCAAACCCTTTCCCCCATCCCAATCTCTTTCCCCACAATCCCAAATCCTTTCCCAGACAATCCCAAACCCTTTCTCCCAATCCCAAATCCTTTGTCCACACCAGTTTCCCCCAACCATTCCCACCCTTTTCCCTTTCTCCCCAGACAATCCCAAACCCTTTCCCAGACAGTCCCAAACCCTCTCCCCATGCCAACCCCAAACCCCTTTTCCAGCCCAGTTTGCCCCTGGCCATTTCCAAATCCTTCCCGCTCCTCCCTTTCCATCCCCAAATCCTTTCCCTTTCCCCCATGCCAGTCCCAAACAGTTTTCCCCCATCCCAAACCCTTTCCAACAATCCCAAACCTTTCCCCACAATCCCAAACCTTCCCCACAATCTCAAACCCTTCTTCCCCATTCCCAAACCCTTTCCCATACAATCCCAAACCCTTTCCCCCATTCCCAATCCCTTTCCCCACAATCCCAAATGCTTTCCCACAATCCCAAACCTTTCCCCCCATTTCCAAACCCTTTCCTATACAATCCCAAACCCTTTCCCCCATTCCAAATCCTCTCCCCACAATCCCAAATCCATTTCCCACAATCCCAAACCCTTTCCCTCCATCCCAAACCCTTTCCCCCATTCCCATTCTCCCCATTCCCAGTTTCCCCAGTTCCCCCATTCCCATTCCCAGTCCCATTCCCAGTTTCCCCAGTTCCTCCAGTCCCATTCCCAGTTTCCCGTTTCCCCATTCCCATTCCCAGTTTCCCCAGTTCCCCCATTTCCAGTTTCCCCAGTCTCCCCATTCCCAGTTTCCCCAGTTCCCCCATTCCCATTCCCAGTTCCCCCATTCCCAGCTTTCCCAGTTCCCCCATTCCCATTCCCAGTTCCCCCATTCCCAGTTTCCCCAGTTCCCCTAGTCCCATTCCCAGTTTCCCCAGTTCCCCCATTCCCAGTTTCCCCAGTTCCCCAATTCCCGTTCCCAGTTCCCCCAGTCCCAGTTTCCCCAGTTCCCCTAGTCCCATTCCCAGTTTCCCCAGTTCCCCCAGTCCCAGTTTCCCCAGTTCCCCATTCCCATTCCCAGTTTCCCCAGTTCCCCCAGTCCCAGTTTCCCCAGTTCCCCCATTTCCAGTTTCCCCAGTCTCCCCATTCCCAGTTTCCCCAGTTCCCCCATTCCCAGTTCCCCCATTCCCAGTTTCCCCAGTTCTCCCATTCCCATTCCCAGTTTCCCCAGTTCCCCATTCCCAGTTTTCCCAGTTCCCCCATTCCCATTCCCATTCCCAGTTTCCCCAGTTCCCCCATTCCCGTTCCCGTCCCCACCATCCTGGCGCGGTGTTTCAGCAGCAGGACGTGTCCGTAGAGCGCGGCCGCGCTGTCCCCGCTGTCCCCAAGGAGCGTCCCCAGGGCTGGCAGGAACCCGGGAGAGGCTGCAGGAGGGGACAGCAGAGTGTCCCTGTCCCCAAGGAGTGTCCCCAAGGCCACCGGAGCCCCTGCAGGAGGGGACAGCAGTGTCCCTGTCCCCAATGTCCCTGCTGTCCCCAGTGTCCCCAAGGAGCCCCAGAGCCATTGCAGGAGGGGACAGCAGTGTCCCTGTCCCCAATGTCCCTGCTGTCCCCAAGGAGCCCCAGAGCCCCTGCAGGAGGGGACAGCAGTGTCCCTGTCCCCAGTGTCCCCCAGCAGCGCCTCCCACCTCCCCCCAGCCCTTGAGGATCCCAAAAATGGCCCCGCAGGGCTGAGCCTCACCCAGTGCACTGTCCCCATGCTGTCCCTGTCCCCATGCTGTCCCTGTCCCCAGCAGTGTCCCCAGGGCTGTCCCTGTCCCCAGCAGTGTCTCCAGTGATGTCCCCAGTGGTGTTCCCAGCAGTGTCCTTGTCCCTGGCAGTGTCCCTGGCCATGTCCCCAGCGCTGTCCCCGTCCCCATACCCAGCAGTGTCCCCAATGGTGTCCCCAGCAGTGTCCCCGTCCCTGGCAGTGTCCTCAGTGTTGTCCCCATACCCAGTGCTGTCCCTGTCCCCAGCAGTGTCTCCAGTGATGTCCCCAGCGGTGTCCCCAGCAGTATCCCCATCCCTGGCAGTGTCCCCAGCGGTGTCCCCATACCCAGCGCTGTCCCCAGAGCTGTCCCCAGCATTGTCCCTGTCCCCAGCGGTGTCCCCATACCCAGCATTGTCCCCATACCCAGCGGTGTCCCCAGCGTTGTCCCCATACCCAGTGCTGTCCCCAGAGATGTCCCCAGCGTTATCCCTGTCCCAAGCAGTGTCCCCATACCCAGCACTGTCTCTGTACCCAGCAGTGTCCCCGGCAGTGTCCTTGTCCCTGGCGGTGTCCCCATACCCAGCAACATCCCTGGCAGTGTCCCCAGTGTTGTCCCTGTCCCCAGCATTGTCCATGTTCCCATACCCAGCGGTGTCCCCAGCAGTGTCCCCATCCCTTGCAGTGTCCCCAGCAGTGTCCCCATACCCGGTGCTGTCCCTGGAAGTGTCCCTGTCCCCAGTGCTGTCCCCATACCCAGCACTGTCCCCATACCCAGTGCTGTCCCCAGCAGTGTCCTGGTTCTTGGCAGTGTCCCTGGCAATGTCCCCAGCGCTGTCCCTGTCCCCAGCAGTGTCCCCATAGCCAGTGCTGTCCCCATACGCAGAAGTGTCCCCAGCAGTGACCCTGGCAGTGTCCCCAGCGCTGTCTCCGTACCCAGCAGTGTCCCCAGTGGTGTCCCCAGTGGTGTCCCCAGCCGTGTCCCCATCCCCAACACTGTCCCAATACCCAGCGGTGTTCCTGGCAGTGTCGCCAGTGTTGTCCCTGTCCCCAGCATTGTCCGTGTCCCCATACCCAGCGGTGTCCCCAGCAGTGTCCCCAGTGTTGTCCCTGTCCCCAGTGTTGTCCCCATACCCAGCACTGTCCCCATACCCAGCACTGTCCCCATACCCAGCGGTGTCCCTGTCCCCAGCAGTGTCCCCAGCACTGTCCCCATACCCAGTGGTGTCCCCAGCAGTGTCCCTGTCCCCAGTGCTGTCCCCATACCCAGTGCTGTCCCCAGCGGTGTCCCCGTCCCTGGCAGTGTCCCTGTCCCCAGCGCTGTCCCCATACCCAGCGGTGTCCCCAGCGGTGTCCCCGTCCCTGGCAGTGTCCCTGTCCCTGTCCCTGTCCCCAGGGCGGGGCCCAGCTCCTCCTGCAGCTCCCGGAGCTGCTCCCGCTGCCGCTCCAGGCTGTGCCGGCCCTGCAACAACGGGATGGGATGGGATGGGATGGGATGGGATGGGATGGGATGGGATGGGATGGGATGGGATGGGATGGGATGGGATGGGATGGGATGGGATGGGATGGTGGGAATGGGGAATGTAGGAAATGTGGGAATGGGAAAGATGGGAATGGAATGGTGGGAAATGGGGGGAAATGTGGGAATGTGGGGAATGTGGGAATGGGAAATGTGGGAATAGGAAAGGCGGGAATGTGGGAAAGGGAAATGTGGGAAAGGTGGGAAATGTGGGAATGGGACAGGTGGGAAAGGGGAATGTGGAAAAGTTGGGAATAGGAAATGTGGGAAAGGTGGGAAATGTGGGAATGTGGGAATGTGGGAATGGGAAAGGTGGGAATGGGAAATGCAGGAATGGGACAGGTGGGAAAAGGTGGGAATGGGAAATTTGGAAAGGGGAAATGTGGGAAAGGGAAAGGTGGGAATGGGAATGGCGGGAATGGGAATTGGACAGGTGGCGATTGGACAGGTGGAAATGTGGGAATGGGAAAGGTGGGAATGTGGGGAATGTGGGAAATGTGGGAGTGGGGCATGTGGGAAATGGGAAAGGTAGGAATGGAATACTGGGAATAGGACAGGTGGGAAATGAAGGAATGGGAAAGGTGGGAATGGGAAAGGTGGGAATGTGGGGAATGTGGGAATGGGAAATGTGGAAAGGGGAAATGTGGGAGTGGGAAATGTGGGAATTATGGAAGGGGGATTTTCTGGGGAGGGGGGATTTTCCCGAGGGATTTTCTAGGAATGAAGGGGTATTTTCTGGGACGGGGTATTTTCCGTGGGGATTTTCCATGGGGATTTTCTGGAAAGTAGGGGGGATTTCCAGGGAAGGAGGGGGATTTCCAGGGAAGTAGGGATATTTCCAGGGAGGGAAGGAGGGGGATTTCTTTGCCTGTGTCAGTCGCTGCTCCTGCTGCCGCAGCCGCTCCTGCTGCTCCTGCAGCTCCTGCAGCCGCTGCCGCTGCTCCTGCTGCGCCCGGCGCGCCTCCCGCAGCGCCCGCTGCCCGTCCTGCTGCTGCTGCGCCGAGCGCTGCAACAACAGGAAACGGGAATGGGAATGGGAATGGGGAATGGGAATGGGGAATGGGGAATGGGAATGGAGATGGGGAATGGGAATGGGAATGGGGAATGGGGAATGGGAATGGGGCTGCCCGTCCTGCTGCTGCTGCGCCGAGCGCTGCACCGGGAAAATGGGAAAACAGGAATGGGATTGGGAACGGGGAATGGGAATGGGACACGGGAATGGGAACGGGGAATGGGAACGGGGCTGCCCGTCCTGCTGCTGCTGCGCCGAGCGCTGCGACAACGGGAAACGGGAAACGGGAATGGGATTGGGAACGGGGAATGGGAATGGGGAATGGGGAATGGGAATGGAGATGGGGAATGGGAATGGGGAATGGGAACGGGGAATGGGAATGGGGCTGCCCATCCTGCTGCTGCTGCGCCGAGCGCTGCACCGGGAAAACGGGAAAGGGAATGGGAATGGGGATGGGAATGGGGAATGGGGAATGGGAATGGGAATGGGGAATGGGGAATGGGGAATGGGGATGGGGAATGGGGATTGGGAAGGGGAATGGGAATGGGGATGGGGAATGGGGGAATGGGAATGGGGATGGGAATGGGGAATGGAGAATGGGAACGGGGAATGGGGATTGGGATGGGAAATGGGAATGGGGAATGGGGGAATGGGGAATGGAGATGGGGGAATGGGGATGGGGAATGGGGAATGGGGAATGGGGAATAGGGAATGGGAATGGGGAATGGGAATGGGGAATGGGGAATGGGAATGGGGAATGGGGAATGGGGAATGGGAATGGGGAATGGGAAATGGGGAATGGGGATGGGGAATGGGAATGGAGATGGGGAATGGGAATGGGGATTGGGAAGGGGAATGGGGCAATGGGGATTGGGGAATGGGAATGGGGATGGGGAATGGGAATGGGGAATGGGAATGGGGAATGGGGATGGGGAATGGGGATGGTGAATGGGGAATGGGAATGGGGCAATGGGAATGGGGAACAGGGATGGGAATGGGGAATGGGAATGGGGCAATGGGAATGGGGAATGGGGAACAGGGATGGGAATGGGGAATGGGGATGGGGAATGGGGATGGTGAATGGGGATAGGGATGGGGAATGGAGATGGGGGAATGGGGAATGGGAATGGGGAATGGGGGAATGGGAATGGGGATGGAGATGGAGAATGGGGAATGGGAACGGGGAATGGGGATTGGGATGGGAAATGGGAATGGGGAATGGGGGAATGGGGAATGGGGATGGGGAATGGGGATGGCGAATGAGAATTGGAATGGGGGAATGGGGAATGGGGACGGGGAATGGGGATGGGGAATGGGGATAGGGATGGGGAATGGGAATGGGGGAATGGGAATGGGGATGGGGAATGGGGATGGGGAATGGGGATGGGGAATGGGGATGGAGAATGGGGATGGAGAATGGGGAATGGGAATGGGGCAATGGGAATGGGGAATGGGGAACAGGGATGGGAATGGGGAATGGGGATGGGGAATGGGAATGGGGAATGGGGAACAGGGATGGGAATGGGGAATGGGGATGGGGAATGGGGAACAGGGATGGGGAATGGGGATGGGGAATGGGGAACAGGGATGGGGAATGGGAATGGGGAATGGGAATGGGGAATGGGGAATGGGGATGGGGATGGAGAATGGGAATGGGGATGGAGAATGGGGATGGGAATGGGGAATGGGAATGGGGAATAGGAATGGGGAATGGGGATGGGGATGGAGAATGGGAATGAGAATGGGAATGGGGATGGGGAATGGGGATGGAGCTGCCCCTCCAGCTGCTGCTGCACCGAGCACTGCAACACCAGGAACGGGAACAGGAACAGGGAATGGGGACAGGGATGGGAACTGGCATGGGGATGGGGACGGGAACGGGGTGGGAAAATAGGACTGGGATGGGGAACAGGACTGGGATTGGGAATGGGACTGGGACAGGGAACGGCAATGGGACAGGGGACAGGACAAGGACTGGGACAGGGATTGGAAAACAGCACTGGGACAGGGACAGAGAATGGCATCGGGATGGGAATGGCACCAGGCATGGCTCAGGGGGATGTGGAGCCCCAGTTTGGGGGGATGTGGAGCCCCAGTTTGGGGGGTGTTTTGGAGCTCCTGCTCTGCTCCCAGCTCTCAATTCCATCCCCGATGCTCCGTTTACCTCGGCCAGCTCACGGATCTCCTCCTCCCTCTCCTGCAGCCGCTGCTCAGCCCTCAGAACCTTCTCCTTCTCCAGCCTCAGCTCCCTCCAGGCCTCCTCCAGCTCCTCCCTGTCCCTGGCCAGCTGCTCCTCCTTGGATCTCAGCTCCCGGCTCCGGAACTTCAGCTCTGCCTGATCCTTGGGGGGAACAGCAGACCTCACCTGTCCCGTCCTTTGGAGCAGCAGAGGGAGGAGAGGAGGTGATTTAGGAACCCCGGGTGCCCATGGGGACCTTGGCCAGGCTCCTCAGCGCCGTGTCCAGGCCCAGGGCTCGCTCCTGGTGCTGCTCGTCCCGCTCCCGGCCCAGCCGCTCCCGCTGCCGGAGCTCGGCCCACGCGGCCGCCAGGCGCTGCCGCTCCTCGGAGCGCTCCCGGAGCTCCGCCCGCTGCTCCTCCAGCCACGCTGCCTGCGGGACCGGGGACAGCTCCAGGAGCTGGGTTTGCCTTCCTACAGCTCCAGGTGTGGGGTTTGCCCTCCTACAGCTCCAGGAGTGGGGTTTGCCCTCCTGCAGCTCCAGGTTTGCCCTCCTGCAGCTCCGGGAGCTGGGTTTGCCCTCCTACAGCCCGGCCCTGCCACTCACAGAGTGAAAGTCCAGAGGCTGCTCCGGCCCCGTGTGGGCATCCAGAGGACTTGACCTGGCTGGTTCTGAGCCCCTTTCCTGGTCCCACTCCCATCCTGGCTCGTCCTGAGTCCTTTTTCTGGTCCTGGCTGGTTCTGAGCCCCCTCCTCATCCCAGTCCCTCCCAGAGCGGGTCCAGGCCCCCACCCCAACATCCCCCAGTGGTTCCCTGGGGAAGCCGCAGCCCCTCCCTGCTCGGGACTCACCTGGGCTCACCTTGGGCTCCCCTGGGCGTGTCCCCGCTCACCTGGGGCTGTCCCTGCTCACCTGGGGCTGTCCCTGCTCACCTGGGGCTCACCTGGGCCCGTCCCCACTCACCTGGGGCTCACCTGGGCCCGTCCCCGCTCACCTGGGGCTCACCTGGGGCTATCCCTGCTCACCTGGGGCTGTCCCTGCTCACCTGGGGCTCACCTGGGGCTGTCCCTGCTCACCTGGGGCTCACCTGGGGCCCTGTCTCCACTCCCCTGGGGCTCAGCTGGGCCCTGTCCCCGCTCCCCTGGGGCTCACCTGGGCCTATCCCCGCTCATCTGGGGTCCCCTGGGTGTGTCCCCACTCACCTGGGGCTGCCCTAAGCTCCCCTGGCCGTGTCCTCGCTCACCTTGGCCTCGTCCAGCGCCGCCCTCTCCATGGCCAGCAGCTGAGCCGAGAGCCGGCGCTGCTCCTCCAGCGCCTCCCGCAGGGAATCCGCACGGCTGCGCTCGGCGGCGGCGCGGCGGCGCTCCTGGGGGGACGGGGACAGTGGGACGGGGACATGGGGACAGGGATGGGGACAGGGGACAGGGACACAGGGATAGGGAACAGGGACACAAGGACAGGGACAGGGAAAGGGGAAAAGGACACGAGGATAGGGACAGAGGGACAGGGACAGGGGGAGCGACGCTCCTGGGGAGACACTGAGAGTGGGACAGGGACAGCGACACAAGGACAGGGGACAGGGGACAGGGAACAGGGACAGGGAACAGGGACAGGGAACAGGGACATGGGGAGCAGCACTCCTGGGGAGGCACCGAGAGTGGGATGGGGACAGGGGACATGGATGGGGACAGGGACAGGAGACAGGGACAGGGACACAGGGATAGGGACATGGATGGGGACAGGGACACGGGGAGCGGCGCTCCTGGAGAGGTGAGGAGAGTGGGACAGGGATGGGGGACAGGGGGATACGGACAGGGACATGGACAGGGGACAGTAACAGGGATGGGGACATGGGACAGGGACACAGGGATAGGGAACAGGGACACAAGGACAGGGACAGGGAAAGGGGAAAAGGACACGAGGATAGGGACAGAGGGACAGGGACATGGGGAGCGACGCTCCTGGGGAGGCACCGAGAGTGGGATGGGGACAGGGGACATGGATGGGGACAGGGACAGGGACACAGGGATAGGGACATGGATGGGGACAGGGACACGGGGAGCGGCGCTCCTGGAGAGGTGAGGAGAGTGGGACAGGGACGAGGATGGGGGACAGGGGGATAGGGACAGGGACATGGACAGGGGACAGTAACAGGGATGGGGACATGGGGATAGGGACAGGGTGGGGACAGCGATGGGGACATGGGGACATGGGGAGCAGCGCTCCTGGAGAGGCACCGGGACAGTGGGATGGGGACACGGACAGGGACACGGGGATAGGGACAGGGTGAGGGGACAGAAAGAGGGGATAGGGGATAGGGACACAGGGACAGGGGTCAAGATGGGGACAGGGGACATGGACAGGGGATAGGGACATGGGATAGGGACAGGGACATGGGGACAGAGACGGGGGAAAGGGACAGGGAATGGGGGATAGGGACAGGATGGGGACAGGGGATAGGGACAGGGACACGGGACGTGGACATGGGACATGGACATGAACAGCAACACGGACAGGAGACAGGGACAGAGGGACAGGGACAGAGATGGGGACAGGAAACAGGGACAGAAGGACAGGGACATGGACAGGGGACATGGATAGGGACAGGAACACGGACAGGGGACACAGGCAGGGACAGGGACACAGACATGGACATGGGACATGGACAGGGACATGGATGGGGACACAGCCACAGCTTCAGGACACAGGCACAGCCCGGGGATGGGGCTCACCTGCTCCAGGAGCTGCTCCCGCTCCCCCAGCCTGGTCTCCAGGTCAGCCACGGCCTCCTGGAGCCGGCTCTGCTCCCGCTCCGCGTCCCGCTGCTGCCGGCACAGCCTGGCCTGGAGCGCTGCCAGGGGCAGCCGGGAGGCAGGAGCTGGGATCACTGGGATCACCCTCCATGCACGGGGAGATCCCACAGGGAAAACCCCTCTGTTCCTGCTCCATCCCATCCCAGACAGGGAAATCCCACAGGGAAAACCCTCATGTTCCTGCTCCATCCCATTCCAGGACAAGGAAATCCCACAAGGAATAAACCCTCATGTTCCTGCTCCATCCCATCCTAGGACAGGGAGATCCCACAGGGAAACCCCCTGTGCTTGTGCTCCATCTCATCCCATCCCATCCCAGAATAGGGAAATTCCACATGGAAAACCCCTCATGTTCCTGCTCCATCCCATCCCAGGACAGGAAGATCCTCTCTCCATCCACACGGAAATCCCACATGGAAAATCCCTGTGCTTGTTCTCCATCTCATCCCAGGACAGGGAAATCCCACAAGGAATAAACCCTCCATGTTCCTGCTCCATCCCATTCCAGGACAGCGAGATCCCACATGGAAAACCCCTCATGTTCCTGCTCCATCCCATCCCAGATAGGGAAATCCCACATGGAAAACCCCTCATGTTCCTGCTCCATCCCATCCCATCCCAAACAGCAAGATCCCACAGGGAAAACCCCGTGTGCCTGCTCAATCCCATCCCATGACCGGAAAATCCCACATGGAAAACCCCTCATTTCCCTGTTCCCTCCCATCCTAGGACAGCGAGATCCCACAGGGAAACCCCTGTGCTTGTGCTCCATCTCATCCCATCCCATCCCAGGACAGGGAAATCCCACTGAGGTAAAAACCCCCGTGTTCCTGCTCCATCCCATCCCATCCCATCCCAGGTCAGGGAGATCCTCCGTCCATCCACGTGGAAATCCCACATGGAAAACTCCCTCTGTATTCCTGCTCCATCCCATTCCAGGACAGTGAGATCCCACAAGGAAAAACCCCTCTGTTCCTGCTCCATCCCATCCCATCCCATCCCATCCCATCCCATCCCATCCCCACTGTTGGATCTGGATCTGGACTTTGTCAGCCTCGGCTCCCGGCCTCCAGCTCGCCAGGGACAACTCAAATTCTGTGAATTCTGTGACTTCTGTGAATTCTGTGACTTCTGTGAATTCTGAAAATTCTGTGAATTCTGTAAAGTCTGAGAATTCTACAAATTCTGTGAATTCCATTAATTCCATTAATTCTGTGAATTCAGTGAATTCCATGAATTCTGCAAATTCTTTGAATTCTGTGACTTCGGTGAATTCTGAGAATTCTGAAAATTCCGTGAATTTTGTAAATTCTGTGAATTCCATGAATTCTGAGAATTCTGTAAATTCTGTGAATTCCATTAATTCCGTGAATTCAGTGAACTCTGTGAATTCTGCGACTCCCGTGAATTCTAAGAATTCTGTGAATCCCATGAGTTCAGTGAATTCTGTAAATTCTGAGAATTCTACAAATTCAGTGAATTCCATGAATTCTGTAAATTCTTTGATTTCTGTGAATTCAGTGAATTCTGTGAATTCCATGAATTCTGAGAATTCTACAAATTCTGTGAATTCCATTAATTCTATTAATTCCATGAATTCTGCAAACTCTGTGAACTCTCTGAAATCCGTGATTTCTGTGAATTCTACAAATTCTGTGAATTCCACGAATCCCATGAACCCTGTAAACTCTGTCAATTCCATGATTTCTGTGACCTCTGTGAAATCTGTGAATTCCGTGAATTCTGTGAACTTTTCCCGTTCCCTGGGGATCCCTGTCGGAGCCCAGCCCCTGTTCGAGCGCCATTTCCCCACTCAGCCCAGCAGAGCCCCAGGCCAGGATCCCTCCAGGAGGGCTGGGACAGGGATCTGCTGATCCTTTGGGATCCTTCTGGACACCAGGATCTGTCCCGGGACCCTCTGGATCCCATGGGATCCACTCTGGGATGGAGCAGAAGGTCCCACTGGAATGATGCACTCGGAGGGAATTTACCTGTGAGGGAATTTACCTGAGAGCTGCTCGTCCTGCTCCTGGGGTCTGGGGGGGTCCTGGGGTCTGGGGTGGTCCTGGGATCCGAGGTGATTCTGAGTTGTGGGGTGGTTCTGGGATCTGGGGTGATCCAAAGATCTGGGGTGATCCAGGGATTTGGGGTGATTCAGGGATTTGGGGCGATCCTGGGTGATTCTGGGGTGATCCTTGGATCTGGGGTGTTCCAGAGGTCAGGGGTGATCATGGGATCAGGGGTGATCCTGGGACCTGGGGTGTTCCAGGGATTCGGGGTGATTCAGGGATTCGGGGTGTTCTTGGGGTCTGGGGTGATCCAGGAATCTGGAATGACCCAGGGATCTGGGGTGATCCTTGGGTGATCCTGGGATCTGGGGTGTTTCTGGGGTTTGGAGCGATCCTGGTGTCTGGGGTGACCCAGGGCGATTCTGGAATTATCCAGAATTCTGGGATTGTCCCAGGGATGATTCAGGGATCTGGGGTGATCCTGGGATCCGGGGTGATCCTGGGGTGAGGGGTGATCCAGGGATTTGGGGTGTTCCAGGAATCTGGGGTGATCCTGGGGTTGCAGGTGATCCTGTGCCCTGGGGTGATTCGGGGATCTGGGGTGATCCTGGGGTCTGTGGTGTTCCTGGGGTGATCCTGGGGTGTTCCTGGGGTGATTCAGGGATCTGGGGTGTTCCTGGGGTGCTCCTGGGGTGCTCCTGGGGTGATCCCGTGCCCCGGGGTGCCCCAGGGCAGGAGCAGGGATCTGGTGGCACAGGTGAGCCCCCGTTCATTACCTGGGGCAGCTCTCCGGGAGCTCCTGCAGGGCCTGGCCCCGCCACCGCGCCCGCTCCAGCTCCAGCGCCTGCACCTGGCGGCAACGGGACGGGCTCCAGGTGACCCCACAGGTGACCCCACAGGTGATCCCACAGGTGACACCCTCAGGTGACCCCACAAGTGACCCCACAAGTGACCCCACAGGTAACTCTACAGGTGACCACCACAGGTGACCCCACAGCTGACCCAGGTGGCATCCCCAAACCCCCACAGGTGACCCCCCAGCTGACCCCACAGGTGACACCTTCAGGTGACACCCATAGGTGACCCCACAGGTGACATCCCCAAACCTCCACAGGTGACCCCCCAGCTGACCCTAAAGATGACACCTTCAGGTGACACCCCCAGGTGACCCCCCAGGTGACTCCACAGGTGACACCCTCAAGTGACACCCACAGGTGACCCCTCAGCCTCACCTGGTTCTCCAGCTCCTCCAGCCGGGCCTGGAGCGTCTGCAGGGCGACCCCATAGCCGGGATGGTCCTGGGAATGGAGAGATCCCAAATCCTTGTGGGGCTGGGATGGGAGAGCTCCCAAATCCTTGTGGGGCCGGGATTGGAGAGATCCCAAATCCTCCTTGTGGGGCTGGGATTGGAGAGATCCCAAATCCTTGTGGTGGGGCTGGGATGGGAGAGCTCCCAAATCCTCCCGGAGCTGCTGGGATGGGAGAGATCCCAAATCCTGGTGGGGCTGGGATGGGAGAGATCCCAAATCCTCCTTGTGGGGCTGGGATGGGAGAGCTCCCAAATCCTCCTGGAGCTGCTGGGATGGGAGAGATCCCAAATCCTCCTTGTGGGGCTGGGATGAGAGAGATCCCAAATCCTTGTGGAGCTGGGATGGGAGAGCTCCAGGACCCACCTGGCGTTGTTGGGATGGGGAGGATCCCAGATTCTCCTGATGCCTCCGGGCTGGGAATGCTGCGGGAAGCTCCGGGCAGAGCCAGGATGGGAGAGCTCGGGCATTCTCCGGGCGGGATGGGGCTGGATCCCACACCAGCTCCTCCTGTGGGACACGGGGATGCTCCAGGAGGGGCCTGGGAAGGGCAGCTCCCTCTCTGGGAATGCTGATCCCTGCCCAGATCCCAAAGGATCCCAAGGGATCCCCAGGGATCCTCCCCGCTCCTGCCCCAGCACTCACCTGGGCGGGAGTGGCAGGACCTGGCACCTCCTGCACGGCTGGGGTGGAAAATGGGACAAAGCCATCACTGGGACACGCGGGAGGAACGGGACCATCCCATGGATCCCATCCCATCCCATCCCATCCCATCCCATCCCATCCCATCCCATCCCATCCCATCCCATCCCATCCCATCCCATCCCATCCCATCCCATGGATTCTGTGGATCCCATCCCATTGATCCCATTGATTCTATGGATCCCATCCCATGGATCCCATCCCATCCCATTATGCCATTCCATCCGATCTTATTGATCACAACCCATTAATCCCATTGATCCCATCCCGTTATCCCAATATCACATTATCCCAGTCCGTTGTTCTGTTATCCCATTCTCCCATCCTGTTATCCCATTATCCCATCATCCCACCCCATTATCCCGTTATCCCATCATCCTATCCTGATATCACATCATCCCATCCCATTATCCCAATTTCCCATTTTCCTGTTATCCTGTTATCCCATCCCATTATTCCATTATTCCGTTATCCTGTTACCCCATTATCCTATTATCCCATGATCCCATCCCACCATCCCATGATCCCATTCTGTTATCCCATTATCCCATCCCATTATCCCATCATCCCATTCTCCAATCATCCCATTATCCCATCTCATTATCCCATGATCCCATCCCATTATCTCCTCCCATTATCCTATTATCCTATGATCCCATCCCAATATCCCATCATCCCATCCCATGATCCCAATTTTCCATTATCCTGTTATCCTGTTATCCCATCCCATTATTCTATTATCCTGTTATCCCGTTATCCCATTATCCCATCCCATCATCCCATGATCCCATTCTGTTATCCCATTATCCCATCATCCTGATATCCCAATATCCCGATATCCCGTTATCCCGATATCCCACTATCCCGTTATCCCGATATCCCACTATCCCATTACCCCAATATCCCACTATCCCATGATCCCCTGGCACAGCTCCCCAGGTGTCCCTGCCCAGGCCAGGTGACCCCTGAGGACACCTGGGGGGTGGCAGAGCCTCACCTGCTGCCACCTGTGACACCTGTGTTGTGTCACCTGCTGCCACCTGTGACACCTGTGCCGTGTCACCTGGTGCCACCTGCCCGCGGGGGGGCTCCAGCCTGGGGGGGAACAAATGCCAGGGGAGAGTCAGGGGGGCGGGGCCTGGCCTCTGCCACCTGTGTGACACCTGTGAGACCTGTGCTGTGCCACCTGTGTCACCTGGGCTGTGTCACCTGTGCCATGTCACCTGCACTGCCTGCACCACCTGTGTCACCTGTGTCATGTCACCCGTGCAACCTGTGCCATGTCACCTGCATCACGTCTGTCACCTGTACCACCTGTGTCACCTATGGCACTTGTGTCATGTCACCTGTGTCACCTCTGCCACCTCTGAGACCTGTCACCTCTGTCACCTGTACCACCTGTGTCACTTGTGTCACCTCTGTCACCTGTGCCGTGTCACCTGTGTGTCACCTGTGCTGCCTGTGCCGTGTTACCTGTGCCACCTCACTGTGTCACCTGTGTCACTTGTGTCACCTCTGTCACTTGTGCCACCTCTGTCACCTGTACTATCTGTGCCGTGTCACCTGTGCTGTGTCAGCTGTGCCATCTCTGTCACCTGTGCTGGGTCACCTGTGCTGGGTCACCTGTGTCACCTCTGTTACCTGTGCCATGTCACCTGTGCCACCTGTGTCACCCGTGCCACCTGTGTTGTGTCACCTGTGCCATCTGTGTCGTCTGTCCTACCTGTGTCACCTGTGCCACCCCGCCTGCCCAGTGTCAGGGGTGTCACCTTTGGGACTCAGAGAACAGGGACACCCCAAACCTCCATCCTGGGGTCACCACCCCAACATTGCTCACCTGAACCCTCCCAGGTGACACCTGTGTCCAAAGTGACACCTGAATCCTCCTTGGTGACACCTGAGCCCTCCCAGGTGACACCTGTGTCCCACCTAGGTGACACCTATGTACCAGATCACACCTATGTCCCACCCAGGTGACATCTGAGCCCTCCCAGGTGACACCTGTGTCCAAAGTGACACCTGTGTCCCAGCTAGGTGACACCTGAGCCCACCCAGGTGACACCTGAGCCCTCCCTGGTGACACCTGAGCCCTCCCAGGTCACACCTGTGTCCAAAGTGACACCTGAATCCTCCTTGGTGACACCTGAGTCCACCCAGGTGACACCTGAGCCTTCCTAGGTGACACCTGTGTCCCACCCAGGTGACACCTGAGCCCTCCCAGGTGACACCTGTGTCCCAGTCAGGTGAGCTGAGCCAGGGGAGCCTCAACCTGGGAACGGGGAGGTGGGAGAAGCTCAGGTGGGAATTCCAGAGTAGGGACATCTCTGGGGACACCTGGAGGGGACACCTGGGACAGGAATGTCACCTGGGCACACCTGGGACAGGAACATCACCTGGGCACACCTGGAGGACACCTGGACAATAGGAGTGTCACCTGGGAGGACACCTGGGACAGGGACATCACCTGGGACACCTGGGACAGGGACAGTGACATCACCTGGGGCAGGGACATCACCTGGGCACACCTGGAGGACATTTGGGACAGTGATGTCACCTGGGGCAGGGACATCCCCTGGCACACCTGGAGGACACCTGGGGCAGGGACATTCCCTGGGACACCTGGAGGAGACCTGGAATGGGGATGTCCCCCTAGACACCTGGAGGGGACTGGAACAGTGACGTCACCTGGGCACACCTGGAGGACATTCTGGGACAGGGACATCACCAGGGGCAGTGACATCCCCTGGAACACCTGGGACAGTGACGTCACTGGGCACACCTGGGACAGTGATGTCACCTGGGCACACCTGGATCTCCTGGATGCCAGGTGGGATCTCCCGGGGGTTCCCTTTACCTGCCGGGCTCGGAGGGCTCTGGGACCCTCCGGGGGTGGGAATTCCGCAGGGATCTGGGGGCACCGGGGCTGGGGGGGTCCTCGGCCTTCGGTCCCGGGAAATCCTCGTCCTTGTGTCCCAATCCCGGGAAATCCTTTTCCTTCGATCCCAATCCCGGGAAATCCTCGTCCTTTGATCCCAATCCTGAGGGATCTTTGTTCTTCTGTCCCAGTCCTGTGGGGTCCTTGTCCTTCTGTCCCGATCCCAGGAAATCCTTTTCCTTTGATCCCAGTCCAAGGAAATTCTTGTTCCTCAATCCCAATCCCGGGTGATCCTCATCCTTTGATCCCAATCCTGAGGGATCCTTGTTCTTCTGTCCCAGTTCAAGGAAGTCCTCATCCTTTGATCCCGATCTCAGGAAATTCTTGTTCTTCTGTCCCAATCCTGGGAAATCCTTGTCCTTTGATCCCAATCCTGAGGGATCCTTGTCCTTTGATCCCAGTCCTGGGAAATCCTCGTCCTTCTGTCCTAATCCCAGGGGATCCTCATCCTTCCGTCCCGATCCTGGGAAATCCTTGTCCCTCTGTCCTGATCCAAGGAAATCCTTGTCCTTCGATCCCAATCCCGGGAAATCCTCGTCCTTTGATCCCAGTCCTGAGGGATCTTTGTTCTTCTGTCCCAATCCTGGGAAATCCTTGTTCCTCAATCTCAGTCCTGTGTGATCCTTGGCCTTTGATCCCAGTCCCAGGAAATCCTCATCCTTTGATCCCAATCGTGTGGGATCCTTGTCCTTTGATCCCAGTCCTGGGAAATCCTCGTCCTTCTGTCCCAGTCCAAGAAAATCCTTGTCCTTCCGTCCCATTCCTGTGTGATCCTTGTCCTTCTGTCCCATTCCCATGGCATCCTTGTCCTTCTGTCCCACTCCTGTGGGATCCTTGTCCTTCTGTCCCATTCCTGTGGGATCCTTGTCCTTCTGTCCCATTCCCAGGAAATCCTCGTCCTTCAGCCCCAGCCAATCGGCCCCGGAGGGACGTCGGGAGCTGCTCCCAACGGAACATCTGTGGGGACAGAGGGACACTGGGGACACTGGGGGCATTGGGGACACTGGGGACACTGGGGACACTGGGGGCATTGGGGACACTGGGGACAATGGGGACAATGGGGGCATTTGGGACACTGGGGCACTGAGGACAATGGGGACTGGGCAGGGGACACTGGGGACAATAGGGGACAAAGGAGACAATGGGGACATTGGGGACATTGAGGACACTGGGGACAATGGGGCATTGGGGGATAGTGGAGACATAGGGGACAATGAGCACAACAGGGGCACTGGGGACAATGAGGACACTGGGGACATTGGGGACACTGGGGGACACTGGAAGCACTGGGGACAATGGGAACACTCGGGACAATGGGGGCATTGAGGACAGTGGGAACCCTGGGGACAATGGAGGATATTGGGGACACTGAGGGACAATGAGGACAATGGGGGACACTGGAGGACAATGGGGGACAAAGTGGACAACGGGGGCATTGGGGACAATGGGGACATTGGGAAACAATGGGGACAATGGGGATATGAGGGACAATGGGCAACCCGGGGGCACTGGGGACACTGGGGGACAACAGGGGCATTGGGGACACTAGGGACAATGGAGACATGAGGGACAATGGGGACAATGGGCACCCCAGGGGCATGGGGACACTGGGGACAGTGGGGGACAATGGGGACATTGAGGGACACTGGGGGACAAAGGGGGCATTGGGGACACTGGGGACAATGGGGATATGGGGGACAATGGACACCTTGGGGGCATTGGGGACATTGGGGGATACTGGGGGATATTGGGGACAATGGGGACTGGGCAGGGGACAATGGAGGCATTGGGGACGATGGGGGCACTGGGTACAATGGGGACATTGGGGACAATGTGGACATCGGGGGTATTGGGGACATTGGGGGACACTAGGGGATATTGGAGACAACGGGGACATTGGAGGCATTGGGGACAATGGGGACTGAGCAGGGGACATTGGGGACAATGGGCACACCAGGGGCACTGGGGACAATGGGGGACAATGGGGGACAAAGGAGGCATTGGGGACACTGGGGACAAAGGGGACAGTGGCCACACCAGGGGCATTGGGTACAACGGGGACACTGGGGGACAAAGGGGAGAAGGGGGGCACTGGGGGACAAAGGGGACATTGAGCACAACGGGAACACTGGGGACATTGGGGGTCAAATGTGATATTGGGGACAATGGGGACACTGGGGACAATGAGCACAATGGGGCATTGGGGACAATGGGGGTGCTGAGGGCAATGGGGACAATGGGGACAATGAGCACAACAGGAACACTGGGGGTATTGGGGACAATGGGGACATTGGGGGACAATGGAGATGTGAGGGACAATGGGCACCCCAGGGGCATTGGGGGACACTGGGGACAGTGGGGGACAATGGGAATATTGGGGACAATGGTGACATTGAGGACAATGGCTGACAATGGGGGACACTGGGGATATTCAGGACACTGGGGGACATTCAGGACACTGGGGACATCGGGGACATCGGGGACACAGCCAGGTGGGGACATCCCCCCCTCCCCGGTACCTCCGTCCCCGTCTCCGCCCGGTCCCCGAGGCCACCGAGGGCTCGTAGGATCCGAAGGGAAATCCCGGCCCTGCGGAACAACAGCGCACGGAATTCCCAAAAAACTCCCAAAATTCCCCAAAAACGTCCCACAAAATTCCCCCCAAAAATTCCCCAAAATAGTTCCCCACAAAATTGCCAAAATTCCCACAAAATTGCCAAAATTCCCAACAAAATTCCTGAAATTCCCAGTAGGATTGGCCTTGGAAAACACCTGTGCTGCTCCTGCCTGGAATTCCCAGAGGCATTGGAAGGGTTAGGAAAAATTCCCAGGGTTAGGAAAAATTGGGAAAAAAATGAGGGAAAATTGGGGGGAAATTGGGAAAAAATTGGGCAAAATTGGAAAAAAATTGGGGAAAAATTAGGGGGAAAAATGTGAAAAAATTGGGGAAAAATTGGGGGGAATATGGGAAGTCTTGGAGCTAAAAATTGGGAATTTTTGGGGTTAAGAATTGGGAATTTTTATGGATGGATGCCAGGATTTTTAGGGTTAAAACTTGGGAATTTTTGGGTCCTGGAAGGGAGAAATGTCTTGAAAACACCAATGCTGCTCCTGCCTGGAATTCCCAGGGGGATTGGCAGGGTTAGGAAAAACTGAGGAAAAATTGGAAAAAAATTGGGGAAAAATTGGGGGAAAACTGGGAAAAATTGGGGAAAATTGGAGGAAAATTGGGGAAAATTGGGAAAAAACTGGGGAAAATATGGGAAGTTTTGGAGCTAAAAATTGGGAATTTTGGGGGTTAAAAATTGGGAATTTTGGGGGTCAAAAATTGGGAATTTTGGGTCCTGGAAGGGGAAAATGTCTGTGCTGCTCCTGCCTGGAATTCCCAATGGGATTTCACCTCTGGACCCCTCCATGCTCACCCGGCTGCTCCTGCCCCTGGGGCTCCCTCTGCAGTTCCAGTTCCGCCTTTCCCGGCTGCTCCTGGGTCCTGGCGCGGCCCCTCCGGAGCCCCTGGCTGGGCACAGGCGGGGTGGCACTGAGGTGGCACTGAGGTGGCACTGAGGTGGCACCAGGGTGGCACCAGGGTGGCACCAGACCCCTCCCTGTCCCCATTGTCCCCGTTGTCCCCTCACCCCCGCGGCGTTCCCGGCGCGCTCCCGGCTCCGTCGCTGCCGAGCCCCAGGGAATCCATCAGGTCATCGACGTCGTCCCCAAAGGTGACATCGGCACGGGGCGGGGCTGGGGGGGTGGCACTGGTGGCATCTGGGATGTCCCAGCACTGGGACATCCTTGGGTGCCACCAACACTGGGACATCCCTGAGTGTCACCAATAGGCTCAGGGATGTCCCTGGATGTCACCGGCTCTGGGACATCCTTGGGTGCCACCAACACTGGGACATCTCCTGGTGCCACCATCTCTGGGACATCTCAGGGACATCTCTGGGTGTCACCAACACTGGGACATCCTTGGGTGCCACCAATACTGGGACATCCCTGGGTGTCACCAACATTGGGACATCCTTGGGTGCCACCAATCGGCTCAGGGACATCCCTGAGTGTCACCAATAGGCTCAGGGATGTCCCTGGGTGTCACTGGCTCTGGGACATCCTTGGGTGCCACCAATACTGGGACATCCTTGGGTGCCACCAACACTGGGACATCCCTGGGTGTCACCAATCAGCTCTGGGACATCCCTGGGTGTCACCAACACTGAGACATCCCTGGGTGTCACCAACACTGGGACATCCCTGGGTGTCACTGGCTCTGGGACATCCTTGGGTGCCACCAACACTGGGACATCCCTGGCTGTCACCAATCAGCTCTGGGACATTCCTGGCTGTCACCAACACTGGGACATCCTTGGGTGCCACCATCTCTGGGACATCTCAGGGACATCTCTGGGTGTCACCAACACTGGGACATCCCTGGGTGTCACCGGCTCTGGGACATCTCCAGGTGTCACCAGCACTGGGACCACTGTGGGTTGATCCCACAGCAATGGGGTTGATCCCACAGGATTGGGGTTGATCCCATGGGATTGAGGTTGATCCCTCAGCAATGGGGTTGATCCCAAGGAATGGGATTGATCCCATGGATTGGGGTTGATCCCACAACATTAGGGTCGATCCCACAGCAATGGGGATCCCATGGAATGGGGTTTGATCCCATGGGATTGGGGTCGATCCCACAGAATTGGTGTCGATCCCAAGGGAATTCCCGGTACCTTTTTGGGGGCCCGGCCCCTTCCCGCCGCGTTTCCCCGTTCTGGACCCGGCTCTGGCCATTCCCAGGATTTCTGCATCCAGCTCGTCCAGCTCGTCCAGCTGATCCCGGAGATCCATGGGATCCACTGGATCCGGATCCTGGTGATTTGTGGGATCCACTGGATCCGGATCCTGGTGATTTGTGGGATCCATGGGATCTTGATCCCGATGATCCATTGGATCCCAGCTCCTGCCCTCACCTGCAGCCCAGGTGGGATCCCAAATCCCTTGGGAATTCTGCCCTGCTCACCTTGGTCCCTTCCGCCTTCCCCGCTGGGAATTTCCTGTTCCCCATTGGGAATTTCCCATTTCCTGTTCCCCATTGGGAATTTCCCATTTCCCCTTCATTGGGAATTTCCTGTTCCCCATTGGGAATTTCCCATTTCCCGTTCCCCATTCGGAATTTCCTATTTCCCCTTCATTGGGAATTTCCTGTTCCCCATTGGGAATTTCCCATTTCCCGTTCCCCATTGGGAATTTCCCATTTCCCCTTCATTGGGAATTTCTCTTTCCCCATTGGGAATTTATAATTTCCTGCTGGGAATTTCCTGGGTTTTGGGAATTTCCCTTCCCCCACTGAGAATTTATCATTTCCTGTTGGGAATTTCCCTTTTTTTTGGGGAATTTCCCCGTTGGGAATTTCCTGGTTTTTGGGAATTTCCCATTTTTTTGGAACTGCCCATTCTTCGGGAATTTCCTGTTCCCTGTTAGGAATTTCCTGGTTTTTGGGAATTTCCATTTTTTTGGAGTTTCCCATTTTTTGGGAATTTCCAATTTCCCATTGGGAATTTCCCATTTTTGGAAATTTCCTATTCCCCATGGGGTATTTCCTGTTTCCTATTGAGAATTTCTTCAATTTTTAGTAATTTCCCATTCCCCATTGGGAATTTCCCATTCTTTGAGGAAATTTCTTGTTCCTTGGGAATTTCCCCTCCTCCATTGGGAATTTCCTGGGTTTTTTTGAACTTCCCATTTTTAGGAGTTTCCCATTTTTTAGGAATTTTCAATTTTCCATTGGGAATTTCCTGTTTCTTAGGAATTTCTCCTTCTTTGGGAATTTTCCACTTTTTCGGATTTTCCTGTTCTCCGGGAATTTCCCATTCCCTTTTGGGAATTTTCCATTTTTTGGGATTTTCCTGCTCTTTGGGAATTTCCCCTTCCCTGTTGAGTATTTCCTGGGTTTTTTTGAACTTCCCATTTTTAGGAGTTTCCCATTTTTTGGGAATTTTCAATTTTCCATTGGGAATTTCCCTTTTTTTCTTGTTCTTCGGGAATTTCCCATTCCCTGTTTGGGAATTTCCTCTTTGGGAATGTCTCATTCCCCTTTGAGAATTTCCTTCTCCCCGTTGGGAATTTCCTGGTTTTTGGAAATTTCCCATTTTTTTGGAAATTTCCAGTTCTCCATTGGGAATTTCCTGTTTCTTAGGAATTTCTCCTTCTTTGGGAATTTTCCACTTTTTCGCATTTTCCTGTTCTCCAGGAATTTCCCGTTTCCTTTTGGGAATTTTCCATTTTTTGGGATTTTCCTGTTCTTTGGGAATTTCCCCTTCTCCATTGGGAATTTCCACTTTTTTTTGGGGAATTTTCCACTTTTTGAGAACTGCCCGTTTTTTGGGATTTTCCAGTTTTTTGGGATTTCCCCCCCTCAATCCTGATTCCGGCCCCACCCCAGGCACAGCCCAGGTGAGTGGGCTCACCCAGGGCTCAC
The DNA here is from genome assembly GCF_047830755.1 of Zonotrichia albicollis. Classification (NCBI taxonomy): domain Eukaryota; kingdom Metazoa; phylum Chordata; class Aves; order Passeriformes; family Passerellidae; genus Zonotrichia; species Zonotrichia albicollis. Next base: position 2,626,854 of record NC_133850.1, read on the forward strand.
CTGTGCCCACCTGGGCTCACCTGCAGGAAGGAGGCGCGGGAACCTCGGGAGGGCGGAGCCGGGGCCTCGTCTGGAAACAAGGGAGGGGTCAGGGATGGACACGGAGACAAGTGGGGACGGGGAGGGCGGGGATCCCCCCCAGGTGATTCCCCCCAGGTGAGCCCAGGGCGGGAGATCCCTCACAGGTGAGCCCCAGGTGATTCCCCCCAGGTGATTCCCAGGTTATCCCAGGTGAGCCCAAGTGACCCCAGGAGATTCCCAGGTGATCCCCCCCAGGTGACCCCAGGTGATCCCAGATGTGATTCCCAGGTGATTCCCCCCAGGTGATTCCCCCCAGGTGATTCCCTCCAGGTGACCCTCCACAGATGACCCCAAGTGACCCCAGGTAATCCCCCCCAAGTGACCCCCCCCAGGTGACCCCAGGTAATTCCCAGGTGGCCCCCCCAGGTGACCCCGTTGGTGCTGCCCCGTTACCATCGGATCCCAGGAGCTCTCCAAGCACGTCCTGGATGGGATCTGGAATGGGACAGAGCCCAGGTGAGCCCCAGGTGAGCACCAGGTGAGCCCCAGGTGGGTTCCCCATACCAGGCAGGTGGGGAAAGCTCCTGGGACATCTCACCTGTCACACCTCACCTGTCCCCAGGGACATTCCCCCCCTGCTCCATCCCAGCATTCCCAGGGACCCAAATCCCCTGGAGAGCAGGTGGGGACAGGTGGGGACAGATGAGGGCAGGTGAGGAGAACGAGGACAGGTGAGAGCAGGTGAGGACAGGTGAGGAAGATGAGGACAGGTGACGACAGATATGGGCAGGTGAAGGGCACAAGAACAGGTGAGGACAGGTGAGGAGGACAAGGACAGGTGAAGGGGATAAAGGCAGGTGACACCAGGTGAGGACAGGTGCCAGGTGAGGTAGGTAAGGACAGGTGCCAGGACTCACCTGGGGAGCGGCTCCGGGCTGGGCCAGCCTGGGGAGAGACAAAATTCCCTTGGGAGAGATGGAAACACCGAAACCTCCCCACGGCACAGGTGAGACAGGAGGGGCTCACACCTGGATCCCGCACCTGAATCCTGCATCTGGGTCCCACCTGGATCCCGCACCTGGATCACACCTGGATCCTGCACTTGTCACACCTGGATCCCTCACCTGGATCCCACTCAGATCTCACACCTGGATCCCCTCACGTGGATCCCACACCTGGATCTCACACCTAGATCCCGCACCTGGATCTCACACCCGGATCCCCTCCCCGGTCTCTCCCCTCACTCACCCTGGCTCGTCCCGGCCCCTCCGCCATTCCCGGGCGGTCCCAGCTCCGCTGCCCGGTACCGGCTCCGGCACCCCGCGCTCAGCGCGGCCCTGAGGGGAGACGGAGGCGCTGCTCGGGTCCCGCTCCCGTTCCCGGGTCCCATTCCCGTTCCCGTTCCCGTTCCCGCTCCCATTCCCGCCCGCGGCTCCCCCGCCTCCCTCACCTGTTCCCGCGCTCGCCATGGACGCCGCCATATTGCGCGCCGGCCTCATGGCAGGCCCCCGCTGCCATGGCAACAGGGCGGCCCCGTTCGGCGCCTGATTGGCGACCCGCCGTTACCATAGCAACACGACGCCCCTAAGGAAGGTCCCCGCTGCCCTGGTGACAGGGCTGCCCCGCGAGGCGCCTGATTGGAAAGCCACCGTTACCATGACGACGGGGCTGCCCCGAGCAGCGCCTGCTCCGAGCCTCTGTCCCGATTCTCCTCCGTATCGCCGGCGATCCCCACAAATCGAGGGGTTTATCCCTGCCGGGAGCTCCGCGTTCCCAGCCTCGGGTATCTCCGTCGCGATACGTCGGCAGAAAATCGCGATACCGCCACACAACCCCTCAATGTGGCCTTAAAATCGCGATATCGCGACACAACTTCCGGGTGTGGCCTTAAAATCGCGATATCGCGACACAACCCCCCCAATGTTGCCTCAAATCGCGATATCGCGACACAAGACCAGGATTTCTCCTTAAAATCGCGACACAAGCGCTGGAACGTGGCCAGGAAATGCCAAAAATCGCCCGGAGGCCCCAAAATCGCCTTTATTGATCAACAAACGGGGCCGGGCCGGAAATGGGGGAGGGGACTGGGATATACTGGGATGGACTGGGATGTACTGGGATGTACTGGGAGCGCTGCACTGGTCCGGACTGGGTTATACTGGTTTATACTGGTGGGTTCTATTGGTAGTAGAGCTCCAGGTTCATCCCGTCGTGGATCTCATCTGGAGGCGCCGTCAAGGGAAATGAATTTGGGGTCTTGGGGGGTTTGGGGTCGGGGTTTTGGGGTCCGGGGGGTTTTTGGGGTCAGGTTTTTTGGGGTTGAGGGGTTTTGGGAAAGGGTTCTGGGGATATTGGGGTTCTGAGGGATTTGGGTTGGTTTTTTTGAGTTCTGGGGGTTTTTAGGGTCAGGTTTTTGGGGTTCTGGGGGTGTTTGAGGTTGGAGGGTTTGGGGATTTTTGGGGTTTAAGAATTTTGGGGAAGGGTTCTGGGGGGTTTTGAGGTGTTTGGGGTTCTGGGGGGTTTTGGGGTCAGGTTTTTGGGGTTCTGTGGGGTTTGGGGTCGGGTTTTAGGGGTTCTGGAAGGTTTGCGGTGTTTGGGGTTGAAGGATTTTGGGGAGGAGCTCTGGGGTTTTTTGGGGTTGGAGGATTTGGGGATTTTTGGGATGTTTGGGGTTGAAGGATTTTAAGGGGAGTTTCTGGGGGATTTTGGGGGTTCTGAGGTTTCTGGGGGGTTTTGGGGCTCGGGTTTTAGAGGTTCTGGAGGGTTTGGGATTGGGGTTTTGGGGTTGAGGGGTTTTGGGGTTGAAGGATTTGAGGGAGAAGATTTGGGGGTTTTTGGGGTGTTTGGGTCAGGTTATTGGGGTTGAAGGATTTTGGGGAGAGCTTCTGGGGGGTTTTGGGGTTCTGGGAGATTTTGGGGTCAGGTTTTTTTTGGGGTTCTGGGGGTGTTTGGGGTTGGAGGGTTTGGGGATTTTTTTGGGGTGTAAGAATTTTGGGGAAGGGTTCTGGGTGGTTTTGGGGTGTTTGGGGTTGGGTTTTTGGGGTTCTGTGGGGTGTTTGGGGTCAGGTGTTTTTGGGGTTCTGGGGTCGGGTTTTTGGGTTCTGGGATTGGGATTTTGGGGTTCTGGGGGATTTTGGGGTCAGGTGTTTTTGGGGTTCTGGGGTTGGGTTTTTGGGGTTCTGTGGGGTGTTTGGGGTTGGGTTTTTTGGGGTCAGGTTTTGGGGGTTTTGGGGGCTTTTAGGGTCAGGTTTTTGGGGTTCTGGGGGTGTTTGGGGCTGGAGGGTTTGGGGATTTTTTTGGGGTTTAAGAATTTTGGGGAAGGGTTCTGGGTGGTTTTGGGGTGTTTGGGGTTCTGTGGGATTTTGGGGTCAGGTGTTTTTGGGGTTCTGGGGTTGGGTTTTTAGGGTTTCTGGGAGATTTTGGGGTCAGGTTTTTGGGTTTTGGGGTTGGGTTTTTGGGGTTCTGTGGGCTGTTTGGGGTTGGGATTTTTGGGGTCAGGTTTTGGGGGGTTTTTAGGGTCAGGATTTTGGGGTTCTGTGGATTTTGGGGGGTTTTTAGGGTCAGGTTTGGGTGGATACAGTCCCCAAGCGTGACGTGGTCTTTGAAGATCGTGTACCTGGGGGGCACAGAGTGGGGGGGGGGGCGTCACCCCCTCCCCAAAACCCCAGAGCAGGCAGAACCCCCCCCCCATGGCCCCCCAAAACCCCGGGGCTCCATCCTGAACCCCCCAAACCCCCCCAGGTGCCCCCAGACCATTTCTGGAGGACAATCCTGAACCCCAAACCCCCCCAGTGCCCCCCAGGTGCCCCCCAGGTGCCCCCAGACCATTTTTTGAGCACGATCTTGTCCCAGCGCGTGCCGGTCTGTGCCGCTATCAGCTTCTTCAGGTCCCGGATCGAGTCCTCGGGGCTGCGCCGGCGTCAAGGAAAAAGGGGAAACAGGGACCCCAAAACCGCCCCAAAACTGCCCCAAAACAACCCTAAAACCACCCCAAAATGGCCCCTAAAAACACCCCAAAACTGCCTGAAAACCACCCCAAAATTGGCCCCAAAACCACCCCAAAATTGCCCTCAAAACTGCCCCAAAATGGCCCCAAAACCACCCCAAAATAACCCTAAAACCACCCCAAAATGGCCCCCAAAACTGCCTGAAAACCACCCCAAAACAACCCCAAAATCCTCCAAAACCACCCCAAAACCAGCCCAAACACACCCCAAAAACACACCCAGAACACCCCAAAATTGCCCCAAAACCACCCCAAAACAACCCCAAAATTGCCCTCAAAACTGCCCCAAATTGCCCCCAAAACAACCCTAAAACTACCCCCAAACAACCCCAAAATCCTCCTAAACTGCCCCCAAAACCTGCCCCAAAATCTTCCAGATCCACCCCACCAAAACTGCCCCAAAACAACCCCAAAATTGCCTCAAAACAACCCCAAAATTGCCTCAAAACTGCTCCCAAAATCCCCCAAAACCAGCCCAAACACACCCCAAAAACACACCCAGAACACCCCAAAATCCTCCAAAATGCCCATAAAACTGCCCCAAAACAAACCCTAAAACTCCCCCAAAACAACCCCCAAAACTGCCCCAAAACAACTCCAAAATCCTCCAAAACTGCCCCCAAACCTGCCCCAAAATCTTCCAGATCCACCCCACCAAAACTGCCCTAAAACTGCCCCAAAACAACCCCAAAATCCTCCAAAACGTCCCCAAAACTGCCCCAAACCACCCCAAAATCTGTCCCAACACAACCCCAAAACACACCCGAAAACTGCCTCAAAAATCCTTCAAATTGCCCCCAAAACCCCCCAAACAACCCCAAAATCCTTCAAAACCACCCTAAAATCTGCCTCAAAGCACCCCCAAAAAGATCCCAAAACACCCCCCAAAACTGCCTCCAAAATCCTCCAAAATGCCCCCAAACAACCCCAAAATCCTCTAAACCACCCCAAAACCACCCCGAAATCTTCTAAATCCACCCAAAAACCACCCCAAAACCTCCAAACCCACCCCAATCCCCCTAAAACCTCCCCAAATTCCCCCAGATCATCCCCAAATCCCCCAAAACCTCCCAAAACCTCAAATCCCCCAAAACCTCCCAAAACATCTCCAAATCCCAAAACCCACAAACCTCATATCCCTCCCCAGAACACCCCCAAAACCTCCCCAAATCCCCCCAAAATCCCCTCAAATCCACCCCAAATTCCCCCAAAACCTCCTCAAAACCCCAAATTTACCCCAGAACACCCCGAAATCCCCCAAAACCTCCCCAAAATCCCAAATCCCCCCTGGAATACCCCCAAAACCACCCCGAATCCCCCCAAAATCCCCTCAAATTCACCCTAAATCCCCCAAAACCTCCCCAAAATCCCAAATCTCTTCCAGAACACCCCCAAAAGCTCCCCAAATCCCCCCAAAACCTTCTCAGAACACCCCAAAAACCCCAAATCTACCCCAGAACAACCCCAAAACCCAAAATCCCCCCAAAATACCCCTAAATCCCCTCAAATTCACCCCAAAATCCCCCCAAATCCACCCCTAAATCCCCCTAAAACCTCCCCAAATCCCCCCAGACCTCCCCAAAAGACCCCAAAACACCAAATTCCCCCCAGAACACCCCCAAAACCTCCCCAAATCCCCCTAAAACCTCCCCAAAACCCCAAATTCCCCCAAAACACCCCTAAATCCCCTCAAATCCTCCCCTAAATCCCCCTAAAACTTCCCCAAATCCCCCCAGACCTCCCCAAAACCTCTGCAAACCCCCCAAAACCTCCCCAAATCCCCCCCAAAACAGCCCTAAAACCTCCCCAAATTCACCCCAAAATCCCTCAAATCCACCCCTAAATCCCCCTAAAACCTCCCCAAAATTCCCCCAAATCGCTCCAAAATCCCCCCAGAACACCCCAAATCCCCCAAATTCCCCCCAAATCCCCCAGCTGGGTGGGATATTTGCATTTCACCCGAACCTTCTTGCCCAGGCGGTCGTTGCACACGACCTCGATCATGGCTGGGGAAAAAATGAGAAAAAAATGGGAAAAAAATGGGAAAAAAAGGGAAAATGGTAAACAAGGGGAAAGGGGGGAAAATGAGGAAAAGATGGGGGAAAAGGGAGAAAGGGGGGGATAAGGGAATGGGAGAAATGGGGATGAGAAATGGGGGAAAAATGGGAAAAAGGGGAAATGAGAATGGGAATATGGGAAAGGGGAAAAGGGTAAAAAGGGGGAAATGGGGGAAAAAGGGAAAGAAAAGGGGGAAAAGGGAGAAAAGAAAGAAAGGGAGAAAAGGGGAAAAAGGGAAAAGAAAAAAAGGGGAAAAATGGGGAAAAGGGAAAAAAAGGGAATGGGAATGGGAATGGAGAATGGGGGAAAAGGGAGAAAAAGGGGGGAAAAGGGAAATGGGAATATGGGAAAAAAGGGGGGAAATTGAGGGAAAGGAGGGAAATGGGGAAAAAGGGGAAAAACAAGAAATGGGGATGGGAAATGGGAAGAAAGGGAAAAAAGGGAGAAAAGGGAAAAAGGGGATACAGGTGGGATAAAAGTGGGAGAAGGGGGAAAAAGGGAAAATGAGAATATGGGGGAAAAGGGGAAAAGTTAGAAAAGGATAAAAAGGGGAAAAGGGGGGGAAAGGGGGAAAAAATGGGAAATGAGAATTTGGAGATAAAGAGGGAAAAGGGGAAAAAGGGGGAGAAAGGGGAAAATGGGGTGAAAAGGGGAAAAAAGGGCAAAAATAAGAAAAAGGGGGAAGGGAAAAAAGGGGAAAAATGGGGGGAAAGGGGGTAATAAGGGAATTGGGGAAATGGGGGAAAATGGGAAAAAGGGAAATGAGAATGGGAATATGGGAAATGGGAATTGGGGGGGAATGGGAATGGGAAATGGAAATGCAGGAAAATGAGAAAAAAGAGGGAAATGGGAATGGGGGAAAAGGGAAAGAAAAGGGAAAAAAGGGAAATGAGAAATGGGAAGGGAAATGGGGAAATGAGAATGGGAAATGGAAAAGGGGAAAAAGAGGGAATGGGGAAAAAGGGAGGAAAAAGGGAAATGGGAAAATGGGGGAAAAGGAGAAAAAAGGAGAAAAGGGGAAAACAAAATATGGGAAATGGGAATGGGGGAAAAAGGGGACAAAGGGAATGGGGAAAAGGAGAAAGGGGAAATGAGAATATGGGAAAAAACAGGGAAATAAAGGGGAGGAAGGGAAAAAAGGGGAAAAACAGGAAAAAGGGGAAATTGGAATGGGAATATGGGAAATGGGAATGGGGAAAAGATGAAGAAGAAAGGGGAAATGGGGAAAAAGGGGAAATTGGAAAAAGGGGGAAAACCAGGGATAAAAGGGGGAAATGGGAAATGGGAAAAGGAAATGGGGAAAAAAGGGGAAAAAAGGGAAAAAAGGGGGAAATAGGAAAGGGGAATGAAGGAAAAAGAGGAAATGGGAATATGGGAAAAGGGGGAGAATGGAAATGGGGGAAAAGGGGGAAAGGAGAAATGGGAATATGGGAATAAGGAACAGGAGGAATGGGAAAAAATGGGGAAAAGGGAAAAAAAGTGGGGAAGGAATTGAGGGAAAAAAGGGGGGAAATTGAGGGAAAAGAGGATAATGGGAATGGGGAAATGGGGGAATGGGAAAAAGGAGAAAAAAGAGCAAAAAAGGAGAAAGGGGGGAAAATGGAAAAGGAGAAAAGGGGGAAAAAGGGGAGAAAAAGGGAGAAAAGGAGGAAAAAGGGAAATTGGAAATGTGGGGAATAGGAAAAATGAGAAAAAAAGAGCAAAAAGGGGAAAAAGGAGGAAGAAAAAGGGGAAGGAGAAAAAGGAAAAAACAGAAGGAAAAGGGAAAGAAAGGGAAAAGGGGAAAGAGAGAGAGGAAGGAAGAAAAGGAAAATGAGAAAAGAGGGAAAAAGGAAAAGGGAATAAAGAGGAAAAAGGGGAAAAAGGGAAAAAAGAGGAAAAAATGGAAAACCGGGAGCAAAGGGGAGAGAAAGGGGAAGGAAAATGAGAAAGGGAAAAAAGGGAAAAAATGGAAACCGAAATAAAAAGGGAGGAGGAGGAGAAAAAGGGGGAAAAAGGGAAAAGGAAAAAAAAAAAGGGAAATAAGAAAAAGAGAAAAGGGAGAAAAAAAGGAAAAACGGGAGGAAAAGAGGAGGAAAAAGGGACGGGAAGAGAAAGAAAAGGGGAAAAGGGAGCGGGGTCGGTAACGGAGGCAGCGAAACGGGAAAAGCTCCGGTTCCACCCCCGGGACCGCCGGGGCCGCCTCAGAACGGGCCCCGCTCCCTCCCAACCCCTCAGGGACCCCAAAATCGCCCCCGGGACCCCAAAATCGCCGCCGGGATCCCAAAACCCCCCCGGGACCCCCAAAATCGCCGCCGGGACCCCCAAATCCCCCCCGGTACCTCCCGGGGCCTCCTCGCTCCGCCACAGCCGCGCCGGAACCGGGGCTGACGTCACAGAGACGCGCCGGAAGTGGCGTCACTGTCCGCGCCCAAGATGGCGGCGGGGCCTGAGGGGAAGGCCTGGGGAATTTGTTAAAGTTTATAAATTCAGAATGTTTGTAAATGTATTGAAGTTTATAAGTTGAGAATGTTTTTAAATTTATTAAAGTTTTCTCCCCCAAGTTGGTTTTTTTTTTCTTTTTCGGTTTGAGCAAAAGCGGCTGCAGAGTCTCATCCCGACCACACGGGGGGAATTTCCACCTCAAATCTGCGCTGAATCCCCCCAAATCCCCCAAATCCGCTCTAAATCCCCCAAAACATCCCCAAAACCCCCCAAGTTCTCCCCAAATCCGCCCTAAATCCTCCAAATCCCCCCCAATCCGCCCCAAATCTTCCCTAAATCCCCCCAAAATCTCCCAAATCGTCCCCAAATCTGCCCTAAATCCCCCAAATCTTCCCAAAATTCACCGTAAATCCCCCCAAATCCCCTCAAAATCCCCCAAATCCTCCCCAATTCTGCCCTAAATCTGCCCTAAAATCCCCACAAAATCGCCTAAATCTGCCCTAAAACCGCCCTTGGTCTCCCCAAATCCTCA
>NC_133850.1:2636094-2692870 GCF_047830755.1 Zonotrichia albicollis
TGTCTAAAGTGATGCTGCATTAATTCTCTTAATAGAAATATTAATTCTCTGTGTAAAATATAGTTTTAGGTTATCAAAAATATTAAAATAGAAACGATGTTTTATAAAATATTTTTTTTAAAGAAAGGAGCGAGAGCCACAACACACCCGAATCCTTCAGAGATAAAGAATTTATTGCTCCGTTTTCAGAAGAAATGAAATTTTCCTGCCCCGAAGGCGATGACCAGCCAGAAACCCGTGTGTGAACGGGATTAATGAATAATTCATGAATAATTAATGAATAATTCATGAGCTGCATGAATATGCATCAGGCCGCTGCTGTTAAGGGTTAATCCTCTGTTCACGTGGGTTTTTTTCGGGTTTATTTTGCCCAGAAAGAGGCATCAGAAATGTCCATAATTCTTTGTGTTTATTGTCTTATATTGTCCTAATTAAATTTTACTATTTATTATTTAATTATTTAATGATTTATTATTCAAATAATTATTACTCTAATTATATTGCTATTTTTATAACGATTTTATTGCTGTTAAACTTTAAAAAGTTTTAAACCGAGGGATTGGCATTTTTCACATCCTGAACCGGGACCCCCAATGCTCCCAGTAACCATTCCCAGTGCTCCCAGTGCTCCCAGTAACTATTCCCAGTGCTCCCAGTGCTCCCAGTAACCATTCCCAGTGCTCCCAGTACCATTCCCAGTGCTCCCAGTGCTCCAGTAACCATTCCCAGTGCTCCCAGTGCTCCCAGTGCCATTCCCAGTGCTCCCAGTGCCATTCCCAGTGCTCCCAGTGCCCATTCCCAGTGAACCCCCAGTATCCCCACGTCCCTCCAGTTCCCCCCAGTATCCCCTCCGAGTACTCCCAGTGCTCCCAGTTCCCCCAGTACCTATTTCCAGTGCTCCCAGTAACCATTTCCAGTCCCCCTCCAGTGCTCCCAGTATCCCTTTCTAGCGTCCCCAGTATCCATGCATCACTCCCAGTATCCCCAGGGCTCCCAGTGCTCCCAGTGCTCCAGTACCCCTTCCCAGTGAACCCCCAGTATCCCCACGTCTCTCCCAGTTCCCCCAGTTTCCCTTCCCAGTGCTCCCAGTGCTCCAGTACCTCCTGTGTCACTCCCAGTATCCCCAGTATGACCAGTTCCTCCCAGTGCTCCCAGTATCCCTTCCAGTGCTCCCAGTGCTCCCAGTGCCCATTCCCAGTGCTCCCAGTTTCCCTCTCCCCGCCCAGCACAGCTTTGCACCATCGGGACATTTTACCGGCGCCATCGGTAACAGACATTGGCAGAACTTCTGATTAATTAATGATTAATTAGTGATTAATTAATGATAAATTACTGATCGATTAATGATTGATTAATGATTAATTAATGGTTAATAAAGGATTTATTATTGATTAATTATTAATAAACTATTAATTTGTGATTAATTAATGATTAATTAGTGAAGAATTAATGAATTTCCAAGTTTGCTGCTCCTGCCCTGCCTGGGAACGTGGCTGGGATGTCCTGAGGAGAGAGAGTGACAGTGACAGGGACAGTGACAGGGACAGGGACAGTGACACAGTGACAGTGACAGTGACAGTGACAGTGACAGGGACACAGTGACAGTGACAGGGACAGGGACACAGTGACACGGGACAGTGACACAGTGACAGACCCCCATCCCAGTGCTCCCAGTTCCCTCTTCCAGTGCTCCCAGTATCCCCCACGTCCCTCCAGTCCACCCCAGTGCCCATTCCCAGCGCTCCCAGTGCTCCCAGTCCCCATTCCCAGTGCTCCCAGTGCTCCCAGTATCCCTTCCCAGTGACCCCCCAGTTTCCCCAAGATCCCTCCCAGTCCCCCCAGTGTCCCCAGTACTCCCAGTATCCCAGGTCCCTCCCAGTTCCCCCCAGTTTCCCTCCCCAGTGTTCCCAGTACCCCCTGTGCCACTCCCAGCATCCCCAGTATGACCAGTTCCCCCAGTGCTCCAGTTCCCCAAGATCGCCCCCAGTCCCCCCAGTCCTCCCAGTGCTCCCAGTGCTCCCAGTAACTGTTCCCAGTGTCCCCAGTACTCCCAGTATTCCACATGTCCCACCCAGTCCCCCCCAGTGCTCCCAGTGCCCATTCCCAGTGACCCCCCCCAGTATCCCCACCTCCCTCCAGTTCCCCCCAGTTGCTCCCAGTGACCCCCCCACTGCTCCCAGTATCCCTCCCAGTGCTCCCAGTACCTCATGTGCCACTCCCAGTATCCCCAGTATGACCAGGCCCCCCCTGGTGCTCCCAGTGCCCATTCCCAGTGTCCCCAGTGCTCCCAGTTCCATCTTCCAGTGCTCCCAGTATCCCCACTAACCCTCCCCTCCCCCCCAGTTTGGGGTGGCACCCCCTCCCCTCCCCCCCTGATCTCTGCCCCTCCCCCCGCAGCCCCCCGGGCCCCCCCCGGCCCCAGCGCTGCCCCCCAGCCCGGGAGGGGCAGGTACTGGGAGCACTGGGAATGGTACTGGGAGCACTGGGAGCACTGGGGATGGGCACTGGGGGCACTGGGAGCACTGGGGATGGGCACTGGGAGCACTGGGAATGGTACTGGGAGCACTGGGAGCACTGGGAATGGGCACTGGGAGCACTGGGAGCGCTGGGAATGGGCACTGGGGTGGACTGGGAGGGACGTGGGGGATACTGGGAGCACTGGAACTCTCAAATTCCCCCTAAATCACCCTGTGGCGGGGACTCCCCAAATTTCCCCATAAATCCCCCAAATCTCGGGCCGGAACCCCCCAAATTCGCCCCTAAACCCCCCAGGGGCCGGGACCCCCCAAATTCCCCCCATAAACCCGTCTGGGGCCGGAACCCCCAAATTCCCCCCTAAACCCCTAAATTCTCCCCTAAACTCCCCCCCCCCCCAAATCTGGGGGGCGGGATCCCCAAATTCCCCCATAACCCCCTCCCAAATCTGGGGGCCGGACCCCCCAAATTCCCCCCTAAAGCCCCCAAATTCTCCCCTAACGCCCCCCAAAGGGACCCCGGGGTCCGGGACCCCTCCCCCAAGGGAAACCAGAGCCCCGAGACCCCCCCAGCCCCCCAAACCCCGCAGGACCCCCCCCAGATCCCCCCCCCGAAAGGGACTGAGCAGTTCGGGACCCCCCAAACCCCCCAAAAGGGACCCAGGAGTTCGGGACCCCCCCCCCCCCAAAAAAAAGAGCCGGGAGTCTCCTCCCCACCCCCAATAAACCCCCACCCAAAAGGACACTCGGGGCTCCGGGACCCCCCAAACTCCCCAGTCCCGGGGGTCCCGGTGCCCCCCCCCATCGCTGTCACTCACCCGCGGGGGGGGCGCGGGGCCGCTCCCGGGGGTGGGGGCGGGGGGCGCGGGAGGGGCGGGGGCGGCGGGAACGGCAGCGGGGGGAGCCCCGGGGGGGCACCTGGGGGGGGGGAGGGAGGGAGAGGGGGTTATTGGGGGGCACCGGGAGGGGGGGGGAATTGGGGGGCCCGGTTGTGGGAGGGGTCCCGGGGGGTCTGGAGGTGTCCCCGGTTGTGGGGAGGGTCCCATATTTGGAGAGGGGTCCCGGTTTGAGGGGGTCCCCGGTTGTGGAGAGGGGTCCCGGTTGGGCCGGGGGTGTCCCGGTTTAGTTTGGGGAGGGGTCCCAGATTTGGACAGGGGTCCGGGTCGGGTGGGAGGGGGGTCCCGGTTTGAGGAGGGGTCCCGGTTATGGGAGGGTCCCAGGTTTGGGGGGGGGGAGGTCTCTGTCAGGGGGTCCCAGTTGTGGGTAGGTGGGTCCCGATTTGGGGGGGTCCAGGTTGTGGGGAGGGGGTTCCCGATTGTGGGGAGGGGTCTCTGTCAGAGGGTCCCGGTTGTGGCGGTGGTCCCCCAGTTTGGGGGGGTCCCGGTTTGAGGAGGGGTCCCGGTTTAGGGGGGGGGTCCCTGGTTGTGGGGGGGTCTCTGTCAGGGGGTCCCGGGTTCCGGGCGGTCCCCAGGGGGGTCTCGGTTGGGGGTCCGGAGAGGTTTTGGCGCGGGGTCCCCGCCCGGGGGTCTCGGGGGGTGGGGGGGTGGTCCCAGTGGGGGGGTCCCGGTCAGCGGCTCCCGGGGCTGGGGCGGAGTTTGGGGTCCGGGGGTCCCGAGGGGGGTCCCAGGGGTGTCCCCGCCCGGGGGTCCCGTACGGGCGCGGGGGTCGCGGGTGTCCCCAGGGTCACCGCGATCGGGGGCGGGGCTGGGGGGACGGGGATGGGGGGGATGGCGCCTCCAGAGCCCCTCGGTGTCCCCGGTGCCGCCCCCACTGTCCCTGTCCCTCCCCCAGTGTCCCTGTCCCTCCCCTGGTGTCCCTGTGTCCCTCCGATGTCCCTGTGTCCCTCTCCAATGTCCCTGTCCCTCCCCAAGTGTCCCCAGTGCCACCCTCAATGTCCCTACTCCCCCCCCCCGGTGTCTCTGTCCCCCCACCGGTGTCCCTGTGCCCCCCTCCCCACAATGTCCCTGTGTCCCTCTCCAATGTCCCTGTCCTCCCCTGGTATCCCTGTACCCCCCCACTGTCCCTGCCCCTCTCCCAATGTCCCTGTCCCCCCCAGTGTCCCTGTCCCTCCCCAGGTGTCCCTGTCCCTCCCCAGGTGTCCCTCTCCAATGTCCCTGTCCCCCCCCCCGGTGTCCCTGTCCCTCCCCAATGTCCCTGTACCCCCCTGGTGTCCCTGTATCCCCCAAGTGTCTCTGTGCCTCCTCCGTGTCCCCATGTCCCCCCCAGACACAGGCGGTGCCTCCAAGAACTGGTGTCACCTTTATTGGTTCCTGTCCGCGACCGTCCCCATGGTGGCCCTGACCCGTGGTGGCCCTGACCAACCCCATGGTGGCCCCGACTGTCCCCATGGCGACACCGACTGTCCCCATGGCGACCCTGGCCACCCCCTCCATGGCCCTGGCTCTCCTCTGGTCCCTTTGGTGGCCCTGGTCACCTCTGCGGTGGCCGCCATGGTGCTGGTGGCCCCTTGGTGGCCATGGCTGTCCCCTGGCTCTTCCTGTGGTGGCCCCTGTCCATCCCAGTGGTGGCCCTGGCAGTGGTGGCCATCCCCTGACTCCCTGTGCTGGCCCCTTGGTGGCCTCGGCCACCTCCTGGCTCTTCCTGTGCTGGCCCCAGTGGCCCTGTGGTGGCCTCGTGGTGGCCCTCTGGCCATGCCCATGGTGGCCCTGGTGACCCTGTGGTGACCGTCCGGTGGCCCTTGGTGACCCTTGATGGCCCTGGCCGTCCGCTTGGTGGCCACAGTGACCCTGTGGTGGCCTGGGTGGCCCCTCGATGGTCCCGTCGGTGGCCCTGGGTGACCCCACAGTGGCCCCAGTAGCCTTGGTGGCTCTTGGTGGCCCCGCGTCCCCTCCGGCTCCGGTTTCGTTGGTTTGACGCACTCGACCCAAAGTTGGTTTGGCAGAATTTGGGGGGGGGGGGAGGGGAAGGGGAGGGACCCCCCTAACCCGGGGGGGAAAGGGGGACACCAAGATCTGGGGGTGGGGGGGAAGGGGTTTTCCCCTCTGCACCCCCAAATTTGGGGTCCCTGAGGAAGTTTTGGGGTCCCCCCATGCTAAGGGAGGGGGGAGGGGAACACCAAAACTTGGGCAGGGGCTGGACCCCTCCCCCCCGTGTGTCCCCAAAACCCCTGAGGGGGTCTGGGGGGGTCCCCAAAACCCGGGGAGTTCCCTGATACCCTGGGGGTCCCCAAAACACAGAGGGGCCCCCAAAGTAAGGGGACTCCAAATACTGGGGGGGGGTCCCCAAACTTGGGGGGTTCCCAATACCCTGGGGGGGGGGTCCCCAGACCCCAGGAGGGGGTGCCCAAGCTCCGGGGGGGTCTCCAAAGTATGGGGGACCCTCAGTCCTGGGGGGTCCCCAAGTTCACTGTGGATCCCCAGAACTTGGGGGTCCCCAAAATGTGGACGGGGTCTCAACACCCCAGGAAGGATCCCCAAACCCTGGGGGGGTGTCCCCAGATTGTGAGGTCCCCTCAATTTTGGGGGGTTCCCAGAACGGTTAAAGGGTCCCCCATTGACCCCCCCCCCGATTTTGGGGGCCCCCCCATCCCTATGTACAGCGTGGCGAGGCCCCCCCTGGCTGGGGGGGTTGTGCTTCCGGGGGGGCCCCGCTGGGATTAGGGGGACCCCTCGGAGAGGGGGGGCGGTTTCGGGGAGCCCCCCCCGTGCCTCAGTTTCCCGGGCGGGGGGGGGGGGGGGGGGAGGGCTGGTCCATTTACATCTATATTACAAGGAAAATGTGTCTCTTTGTGGGGGGGTCCCCGTTTCGGGGGGGTCCCTGCTGCGGGGGGGACCCCTCAGTTTGGGGGGCTCTCAGTGCCCCCCCCGGCTCGGTGCTGCCGAGGCCATCGGGGCCCCCCTGGGATGGCTTTTGGGGGGGCCCCCAGGATGTGGCCGAGGGATCCTCCCCAAACGCCCCCAGGCCGGGGCGGGGGCACGAGGGGGGGCCCTGCAAGGTCCGGGTGCAAAGTCCTGGTGCGAGGTCCTGGCGCGAGGGGGGGCGTGGCTGAGCGAGGTCCCCAAGCGCGGTCCCCCACGTGTGGCGCCAGCTGGGTCCTTGGTGACACCAGGTGGATCCTCAGGCGAGGTCCCCACGTGTGGCGCCAGCTGGGTGCTCGGGCGAGGTCCCCGCATGTGGCACCACCTGAATCCATAGTGTGGCACAGGTGATGGATCCTCGGGTGACGCCAGGTGGATCCTCGGGCGAGGTCCCCACGTGTGGCACCAGACGATGGATCCTCGGTGACACCGGGTGGATCCTTGGCTGAGGTCCCCACGTGTGGCACCAGATCCTTGTGCCTCCCCAGCTCCTCGTGTGACACCGTGCCCTGGTGCCACCACAGCTCCTCGTGTGACACCGTGCCCCCGGGTGCCACCACAGCTCCTCGTGCGAGCCCCTGCGAACCGCGCTGTCCCCTCTGGTGGTGGCCATGTCATCGTGCAAGGTCGGCTCCTTGCTGGGGACCGGCTCCTCGTGCAGGGCGGGGGTCCTTGAGTGCCACCGGACCCTCGCGCGAGGCCGCCCTCCCCCCATGAGGATGAGACCCTGCACGAGGGGGGCCGTGGCTTGGGCCGGACCCCCGTGTGAGGCCGGACCCCCGTGCCAGGCCGGACCCTCATGTGAGGCTGGACCCCCGTGTGAGGAGGGGTCTTTGCTCGGGGCCAGACCCCCGTGCGCCCCCAGAGCCTCCATTGACGGGGCGTCCCCATGCGAGCCCGGCCCCCCGTGTCCCCCCCGGCCGCATCCCCGTGCGAGGCCGCACCCCCCCGGCGAGGGGGGGGGCTCCCGCGGTGCCCCCGTGCCCCCCGCGTGCCCCCGGCCCCCGGTGTGAGGGAGGGGTCCCCGCGCGCCCCCCCGCCCCGGGGGTCTCACAGGCTGGTCACCAGCTGCATCTGCCCGTCGGGCTCGGCGCCCCCCGCGCCCCCCTCGGGCCCCCCGAAGGTCTCGGGGCTGTGCCGGCGGTTGGGGGGGGGGCGCGGGGGGGGCCCCCCCAGGTAGGGGGGTGCGGGGGGCGGGGGCCCCTCGGGGCTGCTGTCGGGGTAGTCCCCGCGGCGGGGGGGGGGTGCCGGGGGTCGCGGGGGGGGTCGGGGGGGGGGCCCCAGCCCGCCCGGCCCCCCCCGCGCCAGCTCCTGGTAGAGCAGCCCCAGCTCGGGGGCGCCGGGGGGGGGGCTCGGCGGGGGGCGGGGGCGGGGGCGGCGGGGGGGGCGGTGGGGGGTGGGGGGCGGCGCCCCGTGCGCGGAGCCCCCTCCCCGCAGGTTGTTGTGCACCAGCTCCGAGATGATCATCTTCTCCAGCGCCGCGCGTCCGGGGGGGCCCCCGGGCACCCCCCCCGGCCCGGCATCGCCCCCCCGGGCCCCCCCTCGGGGCCCCCCCGCAGGCTGTAGCTGTTGTTGAAGTTGCCGTTGAGGGGCAGCGGCTCCGGGGGCTTCTCGGGGGGGCTCTGCGGGGATGGGGGGGCGTCAGTGTGGGGATGGGGGGGGGTCATTGGGGGTCAGTGAGGGGGTCTGGGGGTCAGTGAGTGGTTTGGCAGGTCACTGGGGGGCTTGCGGGGGTCAGTGAGGGGGTCTGGGGGGTCATTGGGGGCTTTGGAGGTCAATGAGGGGGGGTTTGGGGGAGTCATTGGGGGACTTGGGGGGTCAGTGAGGGACTTAGGGGGTCATTGAGGGGGTCACTGGGGGGTCTTTTAGGGGTCTGGGGGGTCATTCATAGGTCAGTTGTGGGGTCTGGGTGGTCATTGGGGGGCTTGGGGCATCATTGAGGGACTTGGGGGGTCAGTGAGGGGGTTTGGGGGGTCATTGGGGTGCTTGGGGGCTCAGTAGGGGGGACTGGGAGTCGTCATTGGGGGCTTGGAGGGTCTGAGGGATCACTGGGGGGCTTGCAGGGGTCAGTGAGGGGGTCTGGGGGCGATCATTTGTAGGTCAGTTGGGGAGTGCAGGTGGTCATTGGGGGGTCTGGGGGGGGTCATCGGGGGGCTTGGGGGGGTCAGTGTGGGGATCTGGGGGTGGTCATTGGGGGGGGTCAGCAGAGGGTCTGGGGGTGGCCATTGAGGGTCTTGGAGGGTCAATGAGAGGGTTTGGGGGGTCATTGGGGGGGGTCAGTGGGGGGAGATTGGGGGCGGTCAGTGGCAGGGTCTGGGGGTCATGGGGGGCCTTGGAGGGTCAATGGGGGTGTTTGGAGGGTCAGTTGAGGGTCAGCGTGGTCATTGGATGGTCAGTGAGGGGGTCTGGAGGGTCATTCTGTAAGGCTGGGGAGACATAGGAGGAGTTGGGGGTGCTGTGAAAGGTTTGGGGGGTCTGGGGCTTCGGGCAGGGTTTGGGGGGTCTGGGGTACCTGGGGCAGGTTTGGGGGGTCAGTGGTGGGGTCTGGGGGATCGGGGCAGGTTTGGGGAATCAGCTGAGGGATCTGGGGGCTCAAGGGGGGTCACAGAGTGGGTCTGGAGGGGCTTGGGGGGCTCTGGAAGGTCGGGGAGGGGTCAGTGGGGGTGTAGGGGGTAAATGTGGGGCTGGGGGGCACAAGGAGGGGCACGGGGGGGTTGTGGGGCAGCACTTACTGGTGTCACGGAAGCTCCCTGGGGACAGAGGCAGCAATTAGGGGGGGTCACATCCCACCCCAGACACCCCCAAATCCCCCCCCAGACCACCCCAATTCCCCCCCCAGACACCCCCAAATCCCCCCCTAGACACCCCCAATTACCCCCCCAGACCACCCCAATTCCCCCCAATTCCCCCATCACCCCACAGCTGGGACATTTGGGGACATTTTGGGGCGAATTTGGGGCTCTGTGGGGTCAGGACCCCTCTGTCCCTCTCTGGGGGAGTTTTGGGGGGCCCAGAAGGTTGGGGGGGGCGCAATTTTGGGGAGCAGGAAAATCCCCCCTATTCCCACCCAGGGGCTGAAACTGGGGGGGGATGCAGCAGCCGGGACCCCCCAAAACCCCCATTGGGAGCAGGGGCTGTGGGGGATTTTAGGGGGGATTTTGGGGGGCGTTTGGGGGCATCCAGGGGCTGTGGGGGGATTTTGGGGGGGATTTTGGGGGGCGTTTGGGGGCATCCAGGGGCTGTGGGGGGATTTTGGGGGGGATCCAGGGGCCATGGGGGGGTCTTGGGGGGATCCAGGGCTGTGGGGGGGATTTTGTAGGACCAGGGGCTGAAATTGGGGTGTTCAGGGGGGTGGGAGCACCCAGGACCCCCCAAACCCGCCCTGAACCCACCCATGGGTGGGGAGCTGAGGGAGGAAGGACTTTGGGGGGCGTCCCGAAGGTTTGGGGGCATTTTGTGGGGTCGTGCGCCCCCAGACCCACCTGGGGCGGTGAAGGCGGGGGGCGAGGCGGGGGTGAAGCCCCCCCCCTCGGCCAGCAGGGTGTTGTAGGGGCTCGACCCCCCCCGCGGCGGCAGCACCGGGTTGGGCAGGAGGTGCGACCCTGCAGAAAGGGGGGGGGTCACACACGGGGGACTGGGGGGGTCCCCAAAACTTGGGGAGGGGCTGGACCCCCTCCCCCCGTGTGTCCCCAAAACTCCTGTGGGGTTCCCTAATACCCTGGGGGTCCCCAAAACCCCTGAGGGGGTCCCCAAAAAGCGGGGGGTTCCCTGACACCCTGGGGGTCCCCAAAACCCGGGGGGGTTCCCTGACACCCTGGGGGTCCCCAAAACCCGGGGGGGTTCCCTGACACCCTGGGGGTCCCCAAAACCTGGGGAGGGGCTGGACCCCCCCCGTGTGCACCCAAAACCGCAAAGGGAGTCCTCAAAACCCGGGGAGTTCCCTGATACCCCGGGGGTCCCCAAAACCTGGGGAGGGGCTGGATCCCCCCCCGTGTGCACCCAAAACCCCTGAGGGGGTCCCCAAAACCCGGGGTGTTCCCTGATACCCTGGGGGTCCCCAAAACACAGAGGGGCCCCCAAAGTAAGGGGACTCCAAATACTGGGGGAGGTCCCCAAATTTGGGGGGTCCCCAATACCCTGGTGGGGGGTCCCTGGACCCCAGGATGGGGTGCTCAAGCTCGGGGGGGTCTTGGGGTGTTTTGGGGTTCTCACATGGGTGCTGTGAGTGGAGTCTGGGGAGCATGAGGGGTCTCTGGGGTCCCAGGGGATCTGGGGGGGTCCCAAATACATCCCAGAAGGGTTTTTGGGGTCCCAGGGGAGGGGTGGGGGGGTCTCAGGTGGATCTGAGGCATCTCAGGGAGTCTGGAAAGGGGTCCTGGGTGGGTTTGGGGGGGCTCAGAGGGATCTTTGGGGTCCTGTGGGGTTTTGGGGAGGGG
This sequence comes from Zonotrichia albicollis, assembly GCF_047830755.1. Lineage (NCBI taxonomy): Eukaryota > Metazoa > Chordata > Aves > Passeriformes > Passerellidae > Zonotrichia > Zonotrichia albicollis. The sequence goes on from NC_133850.1 coordinate 2,646,823, forward strand.
GTCTCACCTCCGTTCAGGGTGGGGGGGGCACTGAGGTGTTTTTGGGGGTCTCTCACCTCGGTTCAAGGTTGGGGTGCTGTTCAGGTCTCCCCCCATAAAACTGGACTCCGTCTGTTTCCGGACCGTGTCATTCCACATCCTCCGGATCCGGCTCTGGGGGCACCACGGCGGGGCTGGGACCCCCAGAACCCCCAAAACCACCCCAAAACCGCCCCAAAACCCACCCCAGAGTCCCCCAAAATCACCCCCAAACCCACCCAGAACCCCCCCAGAACCCCCCAGACACCCCAGAACTCCCCAAACCCACCCCAGAACCCCCCAAAACTGCCCGAGAACCACCCAAAACCATCCTAGAACCCCCCAAAACCACCCCAGAACCCCCCAAAACTTCCCAAGAACCCCTCAAAACCACCCCAGAACCCCCCAGACACCCCAGAATACCTCTGGGGTGTCCCCACATGCAGCACCCACAGCCTGGAGGAGTCTGAGGGAGGTTTTGGGGGAGATTTTGGATCCAGGAGGTTTTGGGGTAACATGGGGGGATCTTGGGGTGTCACAGGGAGATTTGGGGGGTCTGGAGGGGGCACATCTGCATCTGGGGGATGCTCTCATGGGGGATTTGAGGGTGCCATGGGGAGGATCCTGGGTGTGGAGTGGGTTTGGGGGTTTGGGTTTTTTTGGGGTGAGGGGCCTTTTGGGGAGCTTGAAGGGTCCCAACCTGGGTGCTGATGTAGTGCTGAGCATGAGTTTGGGGGGTGATCTGGGGGGCTCTGAGGTGTCTGTGGGACTGACAGGCAGGACTAGAGTGATTGACAGGTGGCCTCTGTGATTGACAGGCAGGAATAAAAGTGATTGACAGACAGGATCAGCCCCTCAGAGTGACTGACAGACAGGATCAGTCCTTCAGAGTGATTGACAGGCCCCAAGAGTGATGAGGGAGGTGTGGCAGAATTGAAGTTGAGAAAAGGGGCAGGGAAAAGTGGTGGGAAAAGTGTTTAAAGCCTGAGGGGAAAAGGGTAGAAAAAGGGAGGGGAAAGGGATGGGAAATGTGAGGGGGAAAAGTGTGGGAAATATGAGGGGGAAAGGGAGGAAACATGAGGGGGAAAAAGGGCAGGAAAAGTGAGAGGGAAAAATGGAGGGAAACATGAAGGGGAAAGGGGTGGAAAATATGAAGGGAAAAGAGTGGCAAATCTGAGGGGGAAAAATGGCGGGAAAGATAAGGGAAAAAATGGTGGGAAAGATAAGGGAAAAAATGGTGGGAAACGTGAGGGGGGAAAGGGTGGGAAAGGTGAGGGGAAAAGGGAGGGAAATGTGAGGGGGAAAAGGGAGGGAAATGTGAGGGGGAAAAGGGCAGGAAATGTGAGGGGGAAAAGGGAGGGAAATGTGAGGGGGAAAAAGGCAGGAAATGTGAGGGGGAAAGGGTGGGAAATGTGAGGGGGGAAAGGGCGGGAAATGTGAAGAGAATAAGAGAAGGAAACATGAGGTGAAAAGGGTGGGAAAGGTGAGGGGGTAAGGGCAGGAAATGTGAGGGGGAAAAGGGCAGGAAATGTGAGGGGGAAAGGGCGGGAAACGTGAAGAGAATAAGAGTAGGAAACGTGAGGTGAAAATGGTGGAAATGTGTGGAGAAATCAGAGGGAAATGTGAGGGGGAAAAGGGCTTGAAATGTGAGGGGGAAAGGGCTGCAAGTGTGAGAAGAAAAGGGAGGGAAACATGAGGGGAAAAGGGGTGGAAAACGTGAAGGGAAAAGGGTGGGAAAGATAAAAAATGTTAGGAAACGTGAGGGGAGAAAAGGGCAGGAAAGGGGAGGGGGAAAGTGCAGGAAATGTGAGGGGGAAAGGGGTGGGAAATATGAGGGGAAAACAGTGGGAAATGTGAGGGGAAAAGGGCAGGAAATGTGAGGGGGAAATGGTGGAAAATGTGAGGGGAAAAAGGCGGGAAACGTGAGGGGAAAAGGGCAGGAAAAGTGAGAAGGAAAATGGAGGGAAACATGAGGGGACAAGGGGTAGAAAATGTGAAAGGAAAAGGGTGGGAAACCTGAGAGGGAAAAAGGGTGGGAAAGATAAGGGAAAGAATGGTGGGAAATGTGAGGGGAGAAAAGAGCGGGAAACGTGAGGGGAGAAAAGGGGGGAGAAACCTAATTGTAAAAAAAGTGGGAAATATGAGGGGGAAAGGGGTTGAAAACGTGAAGGGAAAAGGTGGCAAATCTGAGGGGGAAAAAGGGTGGGAAAGAGAAGGGGGAAAATGGTGGGAAACATGAGGGGAGAAAAAGGCAGGAAAGGTGAGAGGAGAAAAGGGGGGGAAACTTAATTTAAAAAAAGTGGGAAATATGAGGGGGAAAGGGTGGGAAATATGAAGGAAATAAGAGAAGGAAATGTGAGGTGAAAAGGGTGGGAAACGTGAGGGAAAACAGTGGGAAATGTGAGGGGGAAAAGGCGGGAAATGTGAGAGGGAAAATGGAGGGAAACATGAGGGGACAAAGGGTGGGAAACGTGAAGGGAAAAGGTGGCAAATCTGAGGGGGGAAAAGAGTGGGAAAGATAAGGGAAAAAATGGTGGGAAATGTGAGGGGAGGAAAGGGTGGGAAAGGTGAGGGGAAAACAGTGGGAAATGTGAGGGGAGAAAGGCAAGAGACATGAGGGGAAAAGGGAGGGAAAAAGTGAGGGGGAAAATGGAGGGAAACATGAGGGGGAAAGGGGTGGAAAACATGAAGGGAAATGGGTGGGAAATGTGAAGGGAAAAGCTGAGAAACATGAGGGAAAAGCAGTGGGAAACGTGAGGGGGGAAAGGGTGGAAAATGTGAAGGAAAAAGGGTGGCAAACCTGAGCGGGAAAAAGAGTGGGAAAGATAAGGGGAAAAATGGAGGGAAATGTGAGGGGAGAAAAGGGAGGGAAAAGTGAGTGGAAAAATTGTGGAAAATGTGAGGGGGAAACGGGCAGGAAACATGAGGGGGAAAAGTGTGAGGAATGTGAGACAAAGAAAGGTGGGAAATGTGAGGGGAAAGGGTGGAAAAAAGAAAATAAAAAAGAGCTGGAATTGTGAGGGAAAAACATTGGGAAAATGAAATAGAGAAGGGTGGGAAAGGTGAGAAGAGTCATAAACGAAAGAGAAAATACTAAAAAAGGGCAGGAAATGTGAAGAGAAAAAAGGGTGGAAAAGGGAAGAAAAAGCTCAGGAAAAGAAAAAACAGAAAGGGTGGGAAATGTGAGTAAAAAAAAAAAAGAAAAATGAAAGAAATAGGGATTGGAAATCTCATAAACCCTCCCCAGAGACCTTTCCCATATGGGGTCTCTGGGTGGGGGTCTATAGGATTGTCTGTGGGATTTGGGGTTTTTCAGAGCTATGGGCCCCTATCTCTGTGAGAGATCCCTCAAAGACCCCCTCTGCTATTGGGGGGGATTTTTGAGGCTTTTGGGGCTCCCCACCTGGATGCTGCTGTGGTATCAGGGGGATGTTTGGGGTTTTTTCTTGTGTGGGTCAAGCGGGTTTTTGGGGGTCTCCACCTGGGTGATGCTGTAGTACCTGGACTGGGGTTTTGGGGTGTTTCGGGGTGTTTTTGGGGTCCCCACCTGGGTGCCGCTTTAGTACTGGCAGTGGGGTTTAGGGGAGGGTTTTGGGGTAGTTTTGGGCTGTTTTAGGGTAGTTTTGGGGTGTTTTGGGCTGTTTTTGGGGTCCCACCTGGGTGCCGCTGTAGTACCGGGGGTGGGCGCGGGCGGCCGAGGGTTTGAGGGCGCCCAGGGAGGTCCCGGGGGGGCCCCTGAGGCAACACCCCGAGTGCCGCAGGCACTTGCTGAGCTCCCGGTGCACCTGGGGAGCACACACGGACACCAGTGACACACCAGTGACACACCAGTGACATCAGTAACACACCAGTGACACACCAGTGACACATAAGTAATACCCAGTAACACCAGTAACATACCAGTAACACACCAGTGACACCAGTGACACCAGTAACACACCAGTGACACACCAGTGACACACCAGTGACACACCAGTAACACACTAGTAATACCCAGTAACACCAGTAACACACCAGTAACACACCAGTGACACCAGTGACATCAGTAACACACCAGTGACACACCAGTGACACATAAGTAATACCCAGTAACACCAGTAACATACCAGTAACACACCAGTGACACCAGTGACACCAGTAACACACCAGTGACACACCAGTGACACACCAGTGACACCAGTGACACCAGTAACACACCAGTAACACCCAGTAACACCCAGTAACACCCCAGTAACACCCCAGTAACACACCAGTAACCCCCAGTAACACCCCAGTAACACACCAGTAACACACCAGTGACCCCCAGTAACATCCAGTAACACACCAGTAACACCAGTAACACACTGGTGTTCCCCACTATCTCCCAGTGCCTCCCAGTGCCTCCCAGTCTTGTCCCAGTTTCTCCCAGTGCCTCCCAGTGCCCTACCAGTTTCTCCCAGTCCCTCTCAGTTTCTCCAAGTCCATCCCAGTTTCTCCCAGTCTCTCCCAGTTCCCCCCACACCTTCTTCTGGTGGAAGAGGAAGATGAAGGTACTCGACTGATGTCCCCCCTGTGCCCTCCCAGTGTTCCTTACCCACAATCTCCGCGTGTCCCAGTGCCCTCCCAGTGCCTCCCAGTCCATCCCAGTGCCTCCCAGTCCATCCCAGTCCCTCCCAGTCTCTCCCAGTGCTCCTGCACCTTCTTCTGGAGGGCGCAGTGGAAGAGGAAGATGAAGGTGCCCACAGAGTCCTCCCAGTCCCTTCATTCCTGATCTCTGGGGGTTCCACTATCTCCCAGTGCCTCCCAGTTCCTCCCAGTTCCCCCCGCACCTTCTTCTGGAGGGCGCAATGGAAGAGGAAGATGAAGGTGCCCTGCAGGGCGTTGCAGGCCGTGAACAGCGACGCCGTCAGCACGGACTCGCGGGTGACGAAGAGGAGGCCGAAGGCCCAGGTGAGCCCCAGCAGCAGCAGCAGCGCGATGGCCCCCAGAGCCCACGACCTGCGGGGCACCCTGGTCACTGGGATGGACTGGGAGGGACTGGGATGGACTGGGAGGGGAATGGGGAGCACTGGGAGGGAACTGGGAGGGACTGGGGAGCACTGGGATGGACTGGGGAGCACTGGGATGGGAATGGGGAGCACTGGGATGGGAATGGGGAGCACTGGGATGGACTGAGAGGGGAATGGGGAGCACTGGGAGGGACTGGGGAGCACTGGGAGGGGAATGGGGAGCACTGGGAGGGACTGGGGAGCACTGGGAGGGGAATGGGGAGCACTGGGATGGACTGGGAGGGGACTGGGGAGCACTGGGACGCCCAGAGATCCTGAGTGAGGGCACTGGGATGGACTGGGAGGGACTGGGGAGCACTGGGAGGGGAATGGGGAGCAGTGGGACCCCAGACATCCTGAATGAGGGGACTGGGACAGACTGGAATGCACTGGGGGGCACTGGGAAGGACTGGGGAGTGGTGGGAGCCCAGACATCCTGAGTGAGGAGACTGGGAGGGGACTGGAGGTTACTGGGAAACACTGGGGGCACTGTGAGGGCACTGGGAGGGACTGGGAAGGACCGGAAGGGACTGGGAAGGACTGGGGAGCACTGGGAGGGACTGGGGAGCACTGGGGGGGACTGAGGAGTGGTGTGGCACCCAGAGATCTTGAGAGAGGGCACTGGGAGGAGCTGGAGGGCATTGGAAGGCACTGGAAGGGGACTGGAGGGTACTGGGAGACACTGGGGGGGTACTGGGAAGGGTTGGAGGGCAGCCAGAGGCACTGGGGGCACTGGGAAGGTACTGGGAGGAACTGGGGAGCACTGGGAGAGGATTGCGGAGCAATCTGGGACCCCCAGAGATCCTGAGTGAGGGGACTGGGATGGACTGGGAGTGTACTGGGACCCCCAGCACCCCCAGCCAGGGGGCTTCAGGGGAGTTGGGCCCCATTTTGGGGTCCCTCCCTGCCCTGTTTGGGTTCTGTTTGGGATGCCCCATTCAGGGGTCCCGCCTGGGATCCCCTGTTTGGGATCTCATTTGGGCCTCCCTCAACTCAGGGGGTCCCATCTGGGGTCCCTCCCATCTTTGCAGGTCTCCCCAGTTCAGGGGTCCCATTTGGGGTCCATTCCCCCCATTTGGAGTTCCCCCCAGTTTGAGGGTCCCATTTGAGGTTTCCCTTTGGGGTCCTGTTCAGGGCTCCCCTGTAGGGTCCTGTTCAGGGTTTCCCTTGGGGGTTCCATTTGGGGTCCCCCCCTGTAGGGTTTCCCTTTGGGGTCCCATTAGGGGTCCCTCCCTTTGGGGTCCCGTTTGGGGTGCCCACCTGATGCTGTCCAGGCGGCTGGAGTCAGGTTTGAGGGCGGCCGAGCTGCGCAGCATCTTGTGCAGGGTGACCAGCAGGAACACCAGTGTCACCTGCGGGAGCCCGGGTCAGACACGGGGACACGGGGGACACAGGGCCGGGGGGGGGGGGACACAGGGGCGGGGGGGGACACAGAGACATTGGGGGGACACAGAGACATGGGGGGGACACAGAGACATGGGGGGCACAGAGACATGGGGGGGACACAGAGACATGGGGGGCACAGAGACATGGGGGGGGCACAGAGACATGGGGGGACACAGACATGGGAGGGGCACAGACATGGGGGGGGCACAGACATGGGGGGGCACAGAGACATTGGGGGGGACACAGAGAGCATGGGGGGGGACACAGAGCCATGGGGGGACCCCAGACCCATTGTGGGACCTGCCCTGAGACACAGCAACACCACAGAGCCATGGGGGGACCCCAGACCCATTGTGAGACCCCAGATGACACACAGGGGAACCCCAGACCCACAGCGACACCCCAGAGCCACAGGGGGACCCCAGACCCAATGTGGGTCCCCACACCCCTGGGCTTGCCCCTGCCCCCAGATGAGGATGGGGATGAGGAAGGTCCATCCCCAAACCCCCCCAAGCCCCCCATGCCCTCTCAGACCCCCATATGAGGATGAGGAAGGTCCATCCCCAAACCCCCCCAAGCCCCCCAAGCCCCCATCCCCCCATTTCAGCATGACAAAGGTCCATCCCTGGCCCCCCATCCCCGGTCCCCCAGCCCCCCCCTTACGAGGATGACGAAGGCCACAGGCCCGATGAAGCTCCAGATGAAATAATTGTCCACCCGCAGCCAGCACCTGCCAGGGGCGGGGCATCATTGGGACACGCCCACCACCAGGTGAGACCAGACCCCCAAGGATCAGACCCCACCCCCACTGACAAAGCCCCTCCCTCAGAGGCCACACCCACACCTGGTGAGTCCCACAGCAGCACCTGTGGCCCCATCCTGCTTCAAGCCACGCCCCCTGACTCAGGCCACGCCCCCAGCCCCTCTATCCATACCTGTCACTCCCAATGGGGAAGCCCCGCCCCCAGCCCGGGCCACACCCCCAAAATCAGTCCACGCCTCCAGCCCACTGGGGGAAGCCCCAGTGGGGGCAGCCACATCCCAGCCACACCCAAACCACACCCAGGCCACACCCCAGCCATGGCCAAACCACGCCCAAACCTTCCCCCAGATTCACACTGCTCACACCACAGACACCCTGGTCACACCCTGGCCACACCCACACCATACCCCAGGTCCACCCTGACCACATCCCAGCCACACCCAAACCACACCCTAGCCACACCCCAGGTTCACCCTGACCACACCCAAACCACACCACAGCCACATCCTGGCCCCACCCTCATCACACCCCAGCCACACCCAAGCCACACTCAAACCACGCCCTGGCCATACCCCAGGTCCACACTGACCACACCACAGGCACACCCTGGCCACATCTCAGCCACACCCAAACCACACCCCAGCTCCACCCTGCTCACACCCAAACCACACCCCAGCTCCACCCTGCTCACACCCTGGCCACACCCCAGTCCCACCCCAGCCATGTCCTGGCCCCACTCAGCCCCACCTCAGCCCCGTTCTGGCCACACCCCAGTCACATCCCAGCCATGTCCTGGCCACACCCTGCCCAACCTGGCCCCACCCCGGTCACATCCCAGCCCTCCCCAACCCCACCCTGGCCATACCATGGTCACATCCCAGCCCTGCCCTGGCCACACCTTGGTCACATCCCAGCCCTGGCCACGCCTTGGCCACACCCAAGCTATGTCCTGGCCCCACCCAGGCCACACCCTGGTCACACCCCAACCCTGCACCAGTCCCGCCCTGGCCACAACTCAGTCACACCCCAGCCATGTCCGGGCCCAACCCAGCCCCACCCTGGCCACACCTCGGTCACACGCCAGCCACACCCCAGTCCTGCCCTGGCCACACCTCAGCTCTGATCCAGCCCCGCGCTGGCCACACCCAAGCCATGTCCTGGCTCCATCCGGCCCTGCCCAAGCCCCACCCTGGCCACACCCCAGCCCTGCCCTGGCCACACCTCAGCCACACCCAAGCCATGTTCTAGCTCCACCCAGCCCTGCCCAACCCCCACCCTGGCCATCCCATGGTCACATCCCAGCCATGTCCTGGCCACACCCTGCCCCACCTAGCCCCACCCTGGCCACACCCAGCCACACCCTACCTCCACCCTAACTCCACCCCAGCCCTGGCCTGGTCACACCTCAGCCACATCCAAGCCATGTCCTGGCCCCACCCAGCCCCACCCCATCCCTGGCCTGGTCCCACCCCACCCCAGCCCCGCCCCACCTCACCTTAGCCACAACCCAACCCTGCCATTGCCATGCCCCAGCCACACCCAAGCCATGTCCTGGCCCCACCCCAGCGCTGGCCTGGTCCCACCCCAGCGCCGCCTTTCCCCACCAGCCCTACCGAGCCCCACCCTAGCCCCACCCACCCCCCACCCCAGCCACACCCCAGCCACACCTCACCCCCACCCCAACTCCCCTCCAGCCCCAGCCTGGCCACACCCCAGCCATGTCCTGGCTCCACCCAGCCTCACCCAAACCCCGCCCTGGCCCCACCCAGCCTCACCCAAACCCCGCCCTGCTCACGCCTGGTCGGTGCCGTAGCTGCGGTGATCCACGGCGGCCGCCACGGCCACCACGACGGCGGGGAAGAAGTAGCCGCCCGCGTAGTAGTACTTGCGGCGGGCGGGGTCGCTGTCGAACACCTCGAGCAGCAGCAGGTACAGGTGAACCCCCTCCAGGCACAGCCACGAGAACGACGCCAGGAAAAAATAGTGCAGCAGCACGGCGAAGATGGGACAGGCCACCTGCGGGGGGGGACACGTGGGGACGTGTGGGGACAGCGTGGGGACAGGGACAGGGAGTGTCCAAAGGTGGGACAGGCCACCTGCGGGGGGGGACACGTGGGGATGTGTGGGGACAGCATGGGGACAGGGAATGCCCAAAGGTGGGATAGGGACAGGGACAGGGACAGGGACAGGGACAGGGAGTGTCCAAAGGTGGGACAGGCCACCTGCGGGGGGGGACACGTGGGGATGTGTGGGGACAGCGTGGGGACAGGGACAGGGAGTGTCCAAAGGTGGGACAGGCCACCTGCGGGGATGGGGACATGTGGGGACAGCATGGGGACAGCGTGGGGACAGGGAATGTCCAAAGGTGGGACAGGGAGTGCCCACAGGTGGGACAAGGACAGGGACAGGGACAGGGAGAGGTATCACCCAAAGGTGGGACACGGACACGGACATGGAGAGGAACAGGGAGTGCCCACAGGTGGGACAGGGACAGGGACAGGGACAGGGACAGGGACGGGGACAGCCAAAGGGGTGCTCTGGGTGTTTCCTCGGGAGTCCCAGATGTGACATGGGGTGTCCTGGGATGTCCCAGATGTGTCACGGGTGCTCCCCTGGGGATCCCAGGGGTCACAGGGGGGCAGTGGGACATTCCAGGGGGCTCAGGGCTGTTCAGGGATGTCCCGGGTGTGTCATGGGCAGCCCCCAGGCGTGGCATGGGGTGCCCCAGGTGAGGCATGGGGTGCCCCCAGGTGTGCCATTGTGCCCCCAGGTGTGGCACGGGGTGCCCCAGGTGTGCCATTGCACCCCCAGGTGTGCCATGGCGCGCCCAGGTGTGCCATTGCGCCCACAGGTGTGCTATTGTGCCCCCCAGGTGTGCCATGGCGCGCCCAGGTGTGCCATTGTGCCCCCAGGTGTGCCATGGGTTGCCCCAGGTGTGCCATTGTGCCCCCAGGTGTGCCATGGTGCCCCCCAGGTGTGCCATGGCGCCCCCAGGTGTGGCATGGTGCCCCCCAGGTGTGCCATTGTGCCCCCAGGTGTCCCCCAGGTGTGCCATTGTGCCCCCAGGTGTGCCATGGGTTGCCCCAGGTGTGCCACGGGGTGCCCCAGGTGTGCCACGGGGTGCCCCACGTGTGCCATGGCGCCCCCAGGTGTGGCAAGGGGTGCCCTCAGGTGTCCCCCAGGTGTGCCATGGCGCCCCCCATGTGTCCCCCAGGTCTGCCATTGTGCCCCCAGGTGTGCCATGGTGCCCCCCAGGTGTGCCATTACACCCCCAGGTGTGCCACGGGGTGCCCCAGGTGTGCCATTGCACCCCCAGGTGTGCCATGGGGTGCCCCAGGTGTGCCAGCCCCACCTGGTACTGCGTCTTGTCGATGCCCACGAGGAAGAGCAGCTCGGCGAGGAAGAGGCTGATGCACAGGTTCTTGTGGATGGTGGTGCGCTCCGAGGGCAGCCCCCGCAGGCAGCAGAAGGCCGAGATGGACAGGCCCAGGCACAGCAGCGCCACCAGGATCCCCGCCCAGGTGATCACCGACAGCAGCACCTCATTCAGCCGCCCCGGGAACTGCGGGAGAACGGGAATTCCGTGGGAATTCTGGGGGGGTTTGGGGTTATGGGATCCATGGGCAGGGACAGGCGCCACCAGGATCCCCGGCCAGGTGATCCCAGGGGTGTCGCAGCTGTCTCAGGTGTGCCCAGGTGCGTGCCCAGGTGTGTCACGGGCTGTGTCTGGGCCATCAGCAGGGTGAAGTTGGTCAGGTGTCACTGCGGGTGTGCATCACACGGCCCAGGTGTGCCCAGGTGTATCCAGCCATGCCCAGGGGTGTGCCCAGGTGTGTGTCCCAGGTGTAACCAGTCATGCCCAGGTGTGCCAGGGTGTGCGCCCAGGTGTGCCCAGGTGTATTCAGCCATGCCCAGGGGTGTGCCCAGGTGTGTGTCCCAGGTGTAACCAGTCATGCCCAGGTGTGCCCAGGTGTGTGCCCAGGTGTGCACAGGTGTGCCCAGACATGCCCAGGTATGTGTCCCAGGTGTACCCAGTCATGCCCAGGTGTGCCAGGGTGTGTGCCCAGGTGTATCCAGCCATGCCCAGGGGCGTGCCCAGGTGTGTGTCCCAGGTATGCCCAGGTGTGTGCCCAGGTGTGTGCCCAGGTGTGTGCCCAGGTGCGTATCCCAGGTGTATCCAGGTATGTCCCAGGACTACCTAGCCATGGCCAGGTATGGCCAGGTGTGTTCCCAGAGGTGTGCCCAGGTGTGTGCCCAGGTGTGTGCCCAGGTGTGCACTCACGCTCTGGCTCCGGGCCATCAGCAGGGCGAAGTTGGTCAGGTGGCTGCAGGCACAGGAGCTGTGGGTGTGTGTGGGTGTGTGTGTGCCCAGGTGTGCCCAGGTGTGTGTGTGTGTGTGTGCTCAGGTGTGTGCCCAAGTGTGCCCAAGTGTGCCCAGGTGTGTGCCCAGGCGTGCCGAGGTGTGTGCTCAGGTGTGTGCCCAGGTGTGTGCCCAGGTGTGCCCAGGTTTGCCCAGGTGTGCCCAGGTGTGTGCCCAGGTTTGCCCAGGTGTGTGCCCAGATGTGCCCAGGTGTGCCCAGGTGTGTGCCCAGGGGTGCCCAGGTGTGCACTCACGCTCTGGCTCCGGGCCATCAGCAGGGCGAAGTTGGTCAGGTGGCTGCAGGCGCACGAGCTGTGGGTGCCGTTGGAGCGCAGCAGGCGGCAGCCCTGGCTCGACCAGTGCCCGGCCATGGAGCGCTCCGAGTAATTCCAGAAGGAGCAGTTGGCCCCAAAGTGGTTCTTGGTCTGGGAAATGGGGGAAAATCAGGGGAAATCGGGAAAACGGGGGGCCCAAAGAGAAGGGGGGGCCTCATTTCCCCATTTTTCCCCGATTTTCCCTGATTTCCCAATCTCGGTAATTCCAGAAGGAGCAGTTGGCCCCAAAGTGGTTCTTGGTCTGGGAAATGGGGGAAAAGTGGGGAGAAAATGGGGGAAAAATGGGGGAAACGGGGTTCCCAAAGAGAAGGGGGGCCCCATTTTCCCCAATTTCCCCCAATTTCCCCCAATTTTCCCCAATTTTCCCCAATTTTCCCTGATTTCCCAATCTTCCAATCTTGGTAATTCCAGAAGGAGCAGTTGGCCCCAAAGTGGTTCTTGGTCTGGGAAATGGGGGAAAATCAGGGGAAATCGGGAAAACGGGGGTCCCAAAGAGAAGGGGGGGGGCCCATTTTTCCAATTTTCCCTGATTTCCCCTGATTTTCCCTGATTTCCCAATCTTGGTATTTCCAGAAGGAGCAGTTGGCCCCAGAGTGGTTCTTGGTCTGGGAAATGGGGGAAAAGTGGGGAGAAAAATGGGGGAAAAATGGGGGAAATGGGGTTCCCATTTCCAATTTTTCCAATTTTCCCCAATTTCCCCCGATTTTCCCTGACTTCCCAATCTCAGTAATTCCAGAAGGAGCAGTTGGCCCCAAAGTGGTTCTTGGTCTGGGAAATGGGGGAAAATCAGGGAAACTCAGGGAAAATCAGGAAAACGGGGGTCCCAAAGAGAAGGGGGGGCCCCATTTTCCCCAATTTTCCCTGATTTTCCCTAATTTTCCCAATCTCAGTAATTCCAGAAGGAGCAGCAGGCCCCAAATTGGTTCTTGGTCTGGGTGGGTTTTTGGGGTTCTGGGTGGGTTTTTTGGGGTTCAGGATGGGTTTTTGGGGAGTCTGGGTGGGTTTTTGAGATTTTGGATGGGTTTTTTGAGGTCTGAGTGGGTTTTTTGGGGCCCTGGGTGGGTTTTTGGGATTCTGGGTGGGTTTTTTAAGGGTATGGATGGGGTTTTTGGGACTCCAGATGGGTTTTGGGGGTTCTGGGTGGGTTTTTGGGGTTCTGGATGGATTTGGGGGATTCTTGGTGGGTTTTTGGGGCCCTGGATGGGTTTTTTGGATTCTGGGTGGCTTTTTGGATTCTGGGTGGGTTTTTGGGGGTTCAGGATGGGTGTTTTGGGGTTCTGGGTGGGTTTTTGGGGGTCGCACCTCCAGGTGGGGCAGGGTGAAGTTCTAGATGTCCCAAACCATCCAAATTTGGGGATTTGGGCTCTCTGCGTGGATTTCTGGGGCTCTAGGTGAGTTTTGGGGGTTCTGGGTGGGATTTTGGGGTCTGGGTGGGGTTTTGGGGGTTGCACCTCGAGGTGGGGCAGGGTGAAGGTTTGGATGCCCCAAAACATCCAAATTTTGGGATTTGGGGTCTCTGGGTGCAGTTTTAAGGGTCCCAAGGAATTTTGGGGTTCTGGGTGGGATTTTTGGAGTTCTGGGTGGGTTTTGGGGGTTCTGGGTGAGGTTTTGTGGTTCTTGGTGGGGTTTTGGGGTTCTGGGTGGGTTTTTTGGGGGTCTAGGTGGGTTTTTGGGTTCTGAGTGGGTTTTTGAGGTTCTGGATGGGTTTTGAGGTTCTGGATGGGTTTTTTGGGGTTCTGGATGGATTTGGGGGATTCTTGGTGGGTTTTTGGGATTCTTGGTGGGTTTTTGGGGTTCTGGGTGGGTTTTTTGGATCTGGGTGTGTTTTTGGATTCTGGTTGGGTTTTTTTGGGTCTGCATGGGTTTTTGGGGATCTGGGTGGGTTTTGGGGGTTCTGAGTGGGTTTATAGGAGTTCAGGATGGGTGTTTTGGGGTTCTGGGTGGGTGTTTGGGGTCTGGGTGGGTTTTTTTGGGGTCTGGTTGAGGTTTTGGTGTTCTGGGTGGGTTTTTGGGGGTTCAGGATGGGTGTTTTGGGGTTCTGGGTGGGTTTTTGGGGGTTCGGGATGGGTTTTTAGGGGTTCAGGATGGGTGTTTTGGGGTTCAGGATGGGTGTTTTGGGGTTCTGGGTGGGTGTTTTGGGGTTCTGGGTGAGTTTTGGGGTTCTGGGTGGGTTTTTGGGGGTCGCACCTCCAGGTGGGGCAGGGTGAAGACCACGGGGTCCCGCAGGAAGACCCTGCTGGACTCTTTGTTGATGGAGGCGGCGATGACCTGGGAGTTGACCACGAGCTGGGGGGCGCGGGGCCCCCCGTCCCCCCCCAGGCGCACGGTGGCGTTCTCGGTGGGCAGGAACAGCCCCAGGTTGTTGTACAGGATGAAGACAACCTTCACCACCCCTGGGGAGACAGAGGGTGAGAGACACCCCAAAAACACCCAAAAATACCCCAAAAAACACCCCCCAAAAACACCCCCAAAAACACCCCCAAAAAACACCCAAAAATACCCCAAAAAACAAACACCCCCAAAAACACCCCCCAAAGACACCTCAAAAGCACCCCAAAAACCACCCAGAGCCCCCCTTCACCACCCCTGGGGAGACAGAGGGTGAGAGACACCCCAAAAACCACCCAAAAATACCCCAAAAAACACCCCCAAAACACACTAAAAGCCTGCCAAGACACCCCAAAAAACACCCCAAAACCACCCAGCCTTCCCCTTCATCACCCCTGGGGAGACAGAGGGTGAGAGACAACCCAAAAAACACCCCAAAACACCTCAAAACCACCTCCAAAGACACCCTAAAAATGTCCCCCAAAATCCCCCAAAGATATCCCAAAGACACCCAAAAACCACCCCAAAACACCCTAAAAACACCCCAAAGATATCTCAAAGACACCCCCAAAACACCCCAAAAACATCCAGAGCCCCCCTTCACCACCCCTGGAGAGACAGTGTGTGACAGACACCCAAAAAACACCCCAAAACACCCCAAAAACATGCCAAAACACACCACAGAAACACCCCCAAAACACCCCAAAAACACCCAGACCCCCCTTCACCACCCCTGGGGAGATGGCAGGTGAGAGGCACCCCAAAAAACACCCCCAAGGCACCCTAAAAGCAGCCCCCAAAACACGTTACAGACATCCCAAAGACACCCCAAAAACACCCTAGAAACACCCCAAAATACCCCAAAACCACCCCAAAGACATCCCTTCAACACCCCTGGGGGACCAGTGGGTCAGGGACACCCCAAAAACACCAAAAACCATCCCAAAAGCACCCCAAAGACATCCCAAAGACACCCCAAAAACACCCCAGAAACACCCAGCCCCCTTCTTCACCATTCCTGGGGAGACACAGGGTCAGAGACACCCCAAAGAAAACCCAAAACATCACAAAACAGCCCCAAAATAACCCTAAAAATACCCCAAAAACACCTCAAAAAAACCCAGCCCCCCTCTCTGTCATCCCCGAGGAGACAGCAGGTCAGACACACCCCAAGAACACCCAAAACCACCACAAAAACAACCCCAAAACCGCACTAAAACCACCCCTTCCCCACCCCAAAGACATCCCACAGATACCCCAAAACCACCCCAGAAACACCCCAAAAAAAACCCCAAAAACCACCACAGAAACACCCCAAAAACCACCACAGAAACATCCAAAACCACCACAGAAACACCCCAAAAATACCCCAAAACCACCCTGACCTCCCCTTCACCACCCCTATGTAGACAGAGGGCGACAGACACCCCAAAACCACCCAAAAACCATCCCAAAAATACCCAAAGACACCCCAAACCATCCCAAAGACACCCCAAACCACCCAGATCCTCCAAGCCCCCCAGGACCCCCAAATTTGCCCCCTCCTCCCCATTCCCACTGTTCTGTTTGGGGGAGCCCTGGGTACCCCAAATCTCCCCAAGCCCCCCAAAACTCCCCAAGCCCCCCAGACCATCAGGAGCCCCCCGGACCCCCAAATTTGCCCCCTGCTCACCGTTCCTGCTGTTCTGTTTGAGGGTGCTGGCCGAGAGCTGGATGGAGCCGTCACCCCCCAGCTCCTGCGGGAACACGAGCTCCTGGAGCGGCCCCTCGGTGTTGAGCACCGACACCTCCAGCACTGGGGAAAAAACAGGGAAAAACATGGAAAATATGGAAAAAACCCCATGGAAAATATGGAAAAAACTCCATGGAAAATATGGAAAAAAATCCCATGGAAAATATGGAAAAAACATCCCAAAAATGTTTTTTTTTTTCATGGAAAACCACAGAAAACAAGAGCTCCTGGAGGGCCCCCTTGGTGTTAAGCACAGGCAACTCCAGAACTCACAGAAACAGGGAAAAAATATGGAAAATATGGAAAAAAACCCATGGAAAATATGAGAAAAAACTCCATGGAAAATATGGAAAAAACATGGAAAATCACAGAAAACACGAGCTCCTGGAGGGCCCCCTTGGTGTTGAGCACCGACACCTCCAGCACTGGGGAAAAAACAGGGAAAAAAACATGGAAAATATGGAAAAAACCCCATGGAAAATATGGGAAAAAACCCATGGAAAATATGGAAAAAACTCCATGGAAAATATGGAAAAAAACCCATGGAAAATATGGAAAAAATATGGAAAAAACCCCATGGAAAATATGGAAAAAACCCCATGAAAAAACCATGGAAAATATGAAAAAAACATGGAAAATCACAGAAAACACGAGCTCCTGGAGAGGCCCCTCGGTGTTGAGCACCAACACCTCCAGCACTGGGGAAAAAACAGGGAAAAAAACATGGAAAATATGGGAAAAAACCCACGGAAAATATGGAAAAAAAACTCAATGGAAAATATGGAAAAAACATAGGAAATATGGAAAAACACCCATGGAAAATATGGAAAGAACATGGAAAAAAACATGGAAAATATGGAAAAAACCCCATAGAAAGTATGGAAAGAACATGGAAAACATTGAAAAGACATGGAAAACTCCACGGAAAATAACTGGGGATTGGGATTGGGAAATCGGGATTTTGGATTTTGGATTGGGAATTTGGGATTTGAGAATTTGGGATTGGGAATTTGGGATTTGGTATTAAGCTTGGGAATAGGGATTGGATTGGAACATTGGGATATTGGGACATTGTCATTGGGATATTGGGACATTGGGTCATTGGCATTGGGATATTGGGCTATTGGCATATTGGGATATTGGCATTGGGATATTGGGACATTGGGATATTGGGATATTGGGACATTGGCATTGGGATATTGGGACACTAGGACATTTGGATATTGGGATATTGGCATTGGGATATTGGGACATTGGGACATTGGGACATTGGGATATTGACATTGGGATATTGGGATATTGGGATATTGGTATATTAGGATATTGGGACATTGGGATATTGGGACATTGGGATATTGGGATATTGGGACATTGGGATATTGGTATATTAGGATATTGGGACATTGGGATATTGGGACATTGGCATTGGGACATTGGCATTGGGACATTGGGACATTGGGACACTGGGATATTGGGACATTGGGATATTGGGACATTGGCATTGGGACATTGAGATATTGGGACATTGGGATATTGGGATATTGGGACATTGGGACATTGGGACATTGGGACATTGGGATATTAGGATATTGGGACATTGGGACATTGGGACATTGGCATTGGGATATTGGGACATTGGGACATTGGGATATTGGGACATTGGCATTGGGATATTGGGACATTGGGATATTGGGATATTGGGACATTGGGATATTGGGACATTGGGACATTGGGACATTGGGATATTGGGATATTGGGATATTGGGATATTGAGATATTGGGACATTGGCATTGGGATATTGGGACATTGGGACATTGGGACATTGGGATATTGGGATATTGACATTGGGATATTGGGACATTGGGATATTTGGATATTGGGACACTAGGACATTTGGATATTGATATTGGCATTGGGATATTGGTATATTGGCATTGGGATATTGGGATATTGGGACATTGGGATATTGGGACATTGGGACGTTGGGACATTGGGATATTGGGGTCTCTTATGGACCCCAGGCACTGCAAGGCAGGGACAGGACAGGCAGGAGGAGCCCGTGGGGACCCCAGGAAGGGGTTTGGGGTTTGGGGGTCCCCACGGGCTCACCCAGGTTCTGCCGGGCGGCCAGGAAGCGCGCGGGCTCCTTGACGTTGTCGGCGAGCAGGAAGGCGCCCTCCTCGAGCACGTCCAGCAGCATGGTGGCCGTGTGCGCCTGCTCCGAGCCGTTCATGTCCCGCCACGACTCCAGCGCCTCCGGGCGCAGCAGGTTATCCACGGCCTCCACCACGGCCTGCGGGGCGAATGGGGTGGGTGGGGCTGGGACACGCCCGGGGACACACCCAGGGACACGCCTGGGGACATGCCCAGGGACACGCCCGGGGACACGCCCGGGGACACACCCAGGGACATGCCCAGGGACACGGCCGGGGACACACCTAGGGAAACACCCAGGGACACACCCACCCCTCACGGCCTCCACCACGGCCTGCGGGGCGAATGGGGTGGGTGGGCTGGGACACACCCAGGGACACGCCCAGAGACAGACCCAACCCCCACTTCCTCCACCACGGCCTGCAGGATGAATGGGGTGGGTGGGAATGGGACACGCCCAGGGACACACCCAAGGATATACCCAAGGACACACCCAGGGAAACACCCAGGGACACACCCACCCCTCATGGCCTCCACCACAGCCTGCGGGATGGGCAGGTTGGGTGGGAATGGGACACACCCAGGGCCATACCCAGGGACACACCCAGGGACACACCCACCCCTCACGGCCTCCACCACGGCCTGCGGGATGAATGGGGTGGGTGGGGCTGGGACACACCCAGGGACACGCCCATGGACACACCCAGGGACATGCCTGGGGACACGCCCAGGGACATACCCAGGGAAACACCCAGGGACACACCCAGGGACACACCCAGGGACACGCCCAGAGACAGACCCAACCCCCACTTCCTCCACCACGGCCTGCAGGATGAATGGGGTGGGTGGGCTGGGACACGCCCAGGGAAACGCCCAGGGACACGCCCACCCCTCACGGCCTCCACCATGGCCTGTGGGATGGGCGGGGTGGGTGGGAATGGGACACACCCAGGGACCCGCCCAGGGACACACCCAAACTCTACAGCCTTCTGGACAGACAGGGTGGGGCAGGGTTGGGACACGCCCAAGGCACATGCCCAAGGGACACACCCAGAGTCACACCCAACTCCCACAGCCTGCGGGACGGGTGGGGCTGGGACACACATGGGAACACGCCCAAGGGACAGGCCCATAGAGACACACCCAGGGGCCACACCCAAATGACACACCCACAAGGACACTGCCAAAGGGACACGCCCAAATGCCACGTCCAACCAGGACGTGCTCCGCCCACTGACACCCATCCCTCAGGTCTCCAGCATTGTCCTGGGTGTGGCCGTGTCCAACCCCAGGGACACGCCCACCCGGTCAGACCAACCACACCCATTGGACACACCTATGGGGCACGCCCACCTGGTCAGACCCCGCCCATGGGACATGCCCACCCAGACTGACCACACCCATGGGACACACCCACACAATCAGACCATTCCCGTGGGACACACCCACCCAATCTGACCACACCAAGGACATGCCAACACTAACAACACCCATGGGACACGCCCTCACAGGCCACGCCCATGGGACATGCCCACACAGACCACGCCCATGGGACACGCCCACCCAGGCAGACCCTGCCAATGGGACACACCCACACAATCAGACCAGGCCCACGGGACACACCCACCCACACAGACCACGCCCACTGGACAAGTCTTTGCAGGCTCCACCCATCCTCTCCAAGCCCCACCCAGCACAAAACCTCCCTAAACCCCCAGACCCCGCCCATGCTGACCACACCCATCTTCCAAAGCTCTGCTCATCTAAGCTCACCCCAAGCCACGCCCATGCAGACTCCACCCCCTGAATAAGCCCCACCCACCAACACAGGCCTCATCCACTTCATGGCCCAGTCCTTGACACACCCACGCATTCAAGCCCCACCCACAGCCCCAACAGCCCTGCCCACCACACCCCACCCACACAAGCCCCTCCCATTGCACATGGCCACGCCCTCGTAGGCCACGCCCCTCACCTTGATGTAATCCTTGCAGGTTCGCTCCCGCTTGTGCATCTGCAGGGGAAATAAAGGGGGGAGAGGTCACCCAGGTGAGGGGGTGGGACCCCAAAACCTGCACTGGAGGCACCCCAAAATCCACAACAGGATCCTCCCGAAATCCGGGAAGTAACCCCAAAATCTGGGGCAGAACAATCCCAAAATTTGGGGCAGAACAATCCCAAAATTTGGGGCAGAACAACTCCAAAATCTGGGGCAGAACAACCCCAAAATCTGGGAAGAACAACTCCAAAATCTGGGGCAGAACAACCCCAACATTTGGTGCAGAACAACCCCAAAATCTGGGGTAGAACAACCCCAAAATCTGGGGTTGAACAACCCCAAAATCTGGGCAGAACAACTCCAAAATCTGGGGCAGAACAACCCCAACATTTGGGGCAGGATCCCTGAATGTGGGGCAGGAGAAGGGGCCTGGCACAGTGACCTCAAAACCTGGGCAGGAGCACCCCAAAATTCGGGTCAGGGCGTGTTTGGTCTCTAGAAAAGGAGCCCCTCAACATTTGGGCTGGGACAACCCCGAAATTCAGGGCAGAACCCCAAAAATTGGCCAAGAATCTCAAAAACAGGGTTCAGGCTCTGGAGCAGGGGAACCCAAAAATTGGGGCACAGGTTCCCCCTTGGCCACCCCACCCCTCAACAGGGTCACCCCAAATTCGGGATTTTGGGGTCCCACCTTGTCCTCGTTCTTTCTGTAACTCTTCTTCATTTGGTGCTCAAAGCCCTCAAACATTTTTTTTAATAAAAAAATTTCCATAACATCATCAGAACAAAAATTTCTGTCTCTAAATAAACTAAGAAAAACCTTTTAAAAATAATAAACTAACTAAAATTTTAAATTTTCTTTCTTTACATTATCAGTAAAAAAAAAAAATTTAAAACTTTGATTTTTTTTCTAATTATTATTACTCTTTCTCTTAATCACTATTAATAAATTTTTCTTTATACCATTTGAAAGTTTTAACACTACTTTACCTTTTCCTAAACCTCCCTCACAACAAAAAATATATACTAATAATTAGCTAGTAGTAGCAGTAGTAATAATAATAGTAATAGTAGTAATAGTAATAGTAATAGTAATAATAATAATAATAATAATAATAATAATAATAATAACAACAACAACAACAACAATAATAATAAATTATATTAAAAGTAAATATCACTATAATGACACTACATTGTATTATATATTATATATTATATAATATATATTATATATTATATAATATATATTATATATTATATATTATATATTATATATTATATATTATATATTATAGATTATAGATTATAGATTATAGATTATATATTAATATTATATAAAATACATCATATATTATATTATGCAAAATATTTTAGATTTTATATTATATAATGGTTGTGTATATTAATATATAATATATCCTGTATAATATAATGCATATTAAATAATAATACAAATACTAACAATTTAGTACTTAATACTAATAATAAATACTAATAATTTAAATAATAAAAACTAACAATTAACCAACACTAAACCCACCACACTCATTAACACATTACCCAAGAAACCCTAAAAATTTCCAAAATCTCTAATTAAAAATTAAAAACCCAAACCCACTCTGGGCTCCCACCTTGCTGCAGTTTCTCTGTGCTCAGAGCCCCTTGATCTCAGTCCCGTGTATCCCCTCTCAGTCCCACCTGTTTCCCCTCAGTCTCCCTTTGGGCTGAACCCAAATCAGGGTTTTGGGGTCCCACCTGCTCCCCAGCGATCTGAACCTCAAATCTGGGTTTTGGGGTTCCACCTTGCCATAGACTTTACCCCTTGAGCTGCACATCCAGGACGTGCCCCCACCATGTCCTCTGCCCATTCCCCCGCCCTCCCTTTGGCCTGAACCCCAAATTTGTGTTTTGGGGTCGCACCTTGTTGCAGTTTTTCCCCACTGACTCCCTCTTGAGCGGGTGCAGCGCCTGCAGCTGCACACCCAGACTGTGCTACCGTGCCCCCATCGCTCCTGCCTGCCCCCTACCCATTCTCTGCCCTCCCGTCGGCCTGAACCTCAAATCCGAGTTTTGGGGTCGAATTTTGTTGTTTTTCCCCCAGACTCCCTCACAAGCGGGCGCAGCGCCTGCAGATGTACATCCAGGATGTGACACCGCTGTGTCCCCACAGTCCCCTGCCCATCCCCTGTCCCCCCAGCACTCTGAACCCCAAATCTGGGTTTTGGGTCCCACCTCGTTGCAGTTTCCCCGCAGACTCCCTCTCAAGTGGGTGCAGCGCGCCTGCAGCTGCACACTCAGGACACACCAGTGCTGTGTCCCCACTGTCCCCTGCCTGTCCCCTGCCCCCTCAGTTGTCCAAACCCAAATCCGAGTTTTGGGGTCACCCTTGTTGTAGTTCTTGCCCGCAGACTCCCTCTCGAGGGGTCACAGCGCCTGCAGCTGCACACCCAGGATGTGCCATCACCGTATCCCCATTGCTCCTGCCTGTCCTCTGTACACCCTTTATTCCAAACTCCAAATTTGTGTTTTTGGGTTGCACCTTGTTGTAGTTTTTCCTCGCAGACTCCCTCTCCAGTGGGCGCAGCGCCTGCAGCTGCGCGTCCAGGATGTGACATCGCCGTGTCCCCACTGTCCCCTGCCCATCCCCTTTGGTCCAAACCCCAAATTTGTGTTTTGGGGTCCCTACCTTGTTATCATTTTTCCTGGCAGACTCCTTCTCGAGCGGTCTCAGCGCCTGCAGCTGCACGTCCAGGATGTGACACCGCCGTGTCCCCACTGTCCCCTGCCTGTCCCCTGCCCCCTCCCAGCAGTCTGAACCCCAAATTTGATTTATGGCCTCACCTTGTATAATTTTTCCCTGCTGATTCCCTCTCCAGCGGCCTCAGCGCCTGCAGCTGCGCGTCCAGGATGTCCAGGAGCTGCTCCAGCAGCCGCACGGCCGAGCTGACGTCCCCGGCGAACACGGGCCCGCGCGTGTGCCGCGCCAGCTCCCCCGCGATGGACGCCGCGTTCTCCCCGCTCTTGATCTGCGGCAACCGAGGCTCAGGGGGTCCCCAATGTCCCCCGGGGGGTGTGGGGGGCACCCACGGGTCAGGGAGCCCCTCAGACCCCCGGTATCCCGCAAGATGCCCCAAACTTGCTGGGGGATATCGGGGAGCCCCTCAAGAGCTGCGTGTGCCCTCATACCCCTGGAACCCCCTGGAGGATATCAGGGACCCCCAGACCCTCTGTAACCCCCTGGGGGATATCGGGGACCCCAGACCCCCTGTAACCCCCTGAGGGATATCGAGGACCCCCACACCCTCTGTAACCCCTGGAGGATATCGGGGACCCCCACACCCTCTGTAACCCCCTGGGGGATATCGGGGACTCCCAGACCCCCTGCAACCCCCTGGGGATATCGGGACCCCCAGACCCCTGTAACCCCCTGGAGGATATCGGGGACCCCCACACCCTCTGTAACCCCCTGGGGGATATCGGGGACCCCCTGACCCCATGTAACCCTCTGGGGGACCCCTGACCCGTGGATGCACCCCCAAACCCCCCAGGGGGATATCAGGGAGACCCCAGACCCTCTGGAACCCCCCCAACCCACTCCAGATCCCCCAAACTCCACGGGGGCCATCGGGGACCCCCCTGACCCATGGGTGTCCCCCCAAACCCCTGTGGGACATCCTTAGAGGGGATCGCCATTTCTGGGGGTCCCAGTTTTTGGGGATTTCTGCCTAGCGGTGTCCCTGTTTCTGGGGGGTCTCAGTTTTGTGGGATATCCGTTTAGGGGTGTCCTCTTTGGGCAGTGCCATTTTAGGGTATTCTTGTTTAGGGGTGTCCCCGTTTCTGGGGTCCCATTTTGGGGGATCCCTGTTCAGGGGTCCCCCCTTTGTCTGGGCCCGTTTTTGGGGTGCCCCGGTACCTTCTGTGCCACCTGTTGACCCCAGGGGCTGGTGCAGTTGCTCAGGTCGGGCCCGCGGGGGTTCCACACCCCCAGCCCCAGCAGGCACTGGAAGGAGGCGATGCCTGGGGGGCACAGGGGGCTCAGGGGGGCTCAGGGGGCTCAGGGGGACCCCACATCTCCCCTGGCTCTCCCAGTGCCCCCTCCCCACCCCACAGAATCCCCACCCCCAAGATCCCCAGAAAGCCCCCAAAAAAACCCCCAAAATCCCCCATAGCCCCCAGTTCCCCCACAGCCTGCAGGACCTCCCAGGACTCCACAGACCCCCAAAACCCCCCAGACCCCATCCAGTCCCTCCCAATCCCCCCATTCCCCCAATCCCCCCCCAATCTCCCATTCCCCTCATTCCCCCCAAACCCCCATTCCCCCCCATTCCATCCAATCCCCCCCACTCCCCCATTTCCCCAGTCCCCCCATTCCCCCAATCCCTCCCAATCCCCCCATTCCCCAAACCCCCATTCCCCCCCATTCCCCAGTTTCCCCCATTCCCCCATTCCCCAATCCCCCCAATTCCCCCAATCCCCCCATTCCCCCATTCCCCCCAATCCCTCCCACTCCCCCCATTCCCCTCATTCCCCCAAACCCCCATTCCCCCCATTCCCCAGTTTCCCCCATTCCCCCCATTCCTCCATTCCCCCCAATCCCCCCATTCCCCCAGTCCCCCCGCTCACCTCGGGTCCCCTTGGGGCAGGGTCTCTCCACCAGCGCTCCCTGTTGTGCCGCGGGCCATTGCACCCTGCGCACCTCCCGCGCCTCGCACAGCCGCCCCCCCGCCCCGGGCCCCCCCCCGGGCCCGCCCCCTGTTCCCCCCGGCCCCGCCCCCGCCCCGGGCCCCGCCCCCGAGCCCCCCCCGGGCCCCCCCGGCGGGCGGCGGGAGGGGGGAGGGGCGGGGGGAGCCCCCCCGGGGCCGCTGTTGGGGGGTCCCGGGGACCCCCCCGGGGTGGCGGCGCTGTGGGCGGGGCCCGGGGGGGGGTCCCGGGGGGGGCCCGGGCCGGGGGGTGAGGGGGGGGCCCCGGCGGGCGGTGGGGGAGGGGAACGGGGGGGCGGCGGAGCTGGGGGGCGCCGTGGGGCGCGGGGGGGCCGCGCTGGGCGGCTCCGTGGTCACCGCACCTGGGGGGGGAGAGAAAATGGGGAGGGGGTTCAGGGTCTGGGGGACCCCCCCGAACCCCCCAAGGAGGCCCCATGGCGGGGGGAGGGGCCGATGGACCCCCCAGGAATTGGGGCACAGCGGGAACCCCCAAAACCAACCTGGAGGGGCCTCCGAGTGTTGGGGGTCCCCCCAAAGTGACCCCGGACCCCCCCAGGGCTGCGATGTCCCCCCCAAAAATGAACTGGGGCACCCCCAGAGTGAACGGGGACCCCCAGGGCTCCACCCCCCCCCCCCCCCCGCATTTCAGGGACCCCCAAAACCCCAAAAACCCCAAAAACCCCAAAAACCTAAACCCAGCCCCTCGGGGCACCCCCACAGTGCCCGGGGCTGCACCCCAAAGTTCACCTGGACCCCCCAAAGTGAACTGGGGCACCCCCAAAGTGAACTGGGGTTCAGCCCCAAATCAAACCAGGACCCCAGGGCTCCCCCAAAACTAAACCGGGACCCCCAAGGCTCCCCCAAAAAATAAATCAGGACCCCCAGGGTTCTCCCCAAATTAAACCGGGACCCCCAGGGCTCCCCTCAGAGCAAACTGGGACCCTCAATGTTCCCACCAAATTAAACCAGGACCCCCAGGGCTCCCCCAAAAAATAATCAGGACCCCCAGGGTTCTCCCCAGATTAAACCGGGACCCCCAGGGCTCTCCCAAAATAAATTGGGACCCCCAGGGCTCCTCTCACAAATCAAACCAGGATACCCAGGGCTCCCCCTACAGCAAACCGGGACCCCCAGGGCTCCCCCAAAAATAAACCAGGACCTCCAATGCCCACCCCTCACAGCAAACCGGGACCCCCAGGGCTCCCCCAAAAATAAACCAGGACCTCCAATGCCCACCCCTCACAGCAAACCGGGACCCCCAGGGCTCCCCCAAAAATAAACCAGGACCTCCAACGCCCACCCCTCACAGCAAACCGGGACCCCTAGGGCTCCCCCTGGCCCCGGGCACTCCCCCCACGGCATCTCCGCACCTCTCTCGCAGCTCCCCGGCCGCACCCCAAACCTTCCCCACCCCAGATCCCGGTACCCCCACCCCAAATCCCCCCTGCCCGCTGACCGTCGCCGTCGAGGGGCGCGAAGTCGAGGCCGTAGCGCAGCAGGAAGTGGTTGTTCCACACGTACAGCTGGTTGTCGCGGGGGTTGTAGCCCACCGAGGCCACGAACTGGTACGGGTTGGGGAAGGGCAGCGCCAGCGCCGAGCCGCGCCCGCGCCGCGTGTCGAAGGCGTAGACCAGGGCGTTGCCCAGGTGCTCCGTGTCGTCGTCCAGGTAAACGCTGCGCACCACGTAGAGCACCCCGCAGGCCATGAAGGCGTCCGAGGCCGCCCGCTTGGCGTAGCCCGTCTCCCAGGTGCCCTCCAGGCGCAGCGTGTAGGGGTTCAGCTGGCTCACCACCAGGCGCCCGCCGTTGCCCTCGGTGGCGTAGATGACCCAGAGCCCCTCCTCGTCCACGGCCAGGTCGATGTCGGTCTTGCCGCCCCAGCGATAGGGCGACGTGTCGTGATAGTTGGCGGCGCCCACCACGGTCTCGCCGCTCTTGATGCGGGTGCGCAGGTCGTACTTGACGATGCTGCGGGTGCGCTCCTTGTTGTAGAACACGGCGCCGTCGTACACCACGAAGCCGGTGCCGTCGGCGCGGTGCGGGAGCCGGTGCGTGGCCGCGGGCCGGGCGCCCACCAGGTCGGCCCAGGACGCGTACTCGGTGAGCGTGTCCGTGCGGTACGGCACCCACGGCAGCACGTAGAGCCGGTCCCCCGACTGCAGCGGGTCCCGGCACCAGCCGCCCGCCTGGTGCGGCGACTCGTGCGTGGACAGCGCCGGACCCACGCGCTGGGGGACGCCCGGGCAGACGAAAACTGCGGGAGGGACACGGGGAGGGACGGGGGGATGGACAGAGGGACACGGGGAGGGACGGGGGGACAGACAGGGGGACATGGGGAGGGACGGGGTGGAATGGACAGGGGGACACGGGGAGGGACGGGGGGACAGGGGGGACAGACAGAGGGACACGGGGAGGGACGGGGAGGGATGGACAGGGGGACACGGGGAAGGACGGGGAAGGATGGACAGAGGGACACGGGGAGGGACGGGGAGGGATGGACAGGGGGACACGGGGAGGGACGGGGGACGGACAGGGGGACACAGGGAGGGACAGACAGGGGGACACGGGGGAAAACGGGGAGAGACATGGAAAGGGACATGGCGACACAGGGAGACACGGGGAGGGGGGGAGGGACGGACAGACGGACGGACGGGGGGAAACGGGGAGGGACAGGGGGACGTGGGAAGGGACATGGGACACAAAGGGACACGGGGAGGGACAGGGGAACACGAGGGGACAGGGGGAGGGACAGGGGAACACAAGGGGACACGGGGAGGGAGGGAGGGACATGGGGACACGGAGAGGGTGGGACAGACAGAGGGACACGGGGAGGTACAGACAGGGAGATACGAGGAGGGACAGAGGGACACGGGGAGGGACACAGGAAGGGACAGACGGGGGGACACGGGTGGTTTGTGGGACAGGCAGCGGGCCATGGAGAGGGATGAGGGACACGGGAGGGGTGGGGACAGAGGATGGATGGACACGGGGACAGACACACGGACACAGGGATGGAGGAGGGACAGGGGAACGGGCACGGGGACAGACACGGGGAGGGAGGGAGGGGGGACAGGAGGACGGGGATGGGGACAGACACACGGACACGGAGATGGATGGATGGGGGGACAGACACAGGGACGGAACGACAGACACGGACAGACGGGGGACACGGGTGGATGGCGGTCACAGGGACACACCGGGACACAGGGGACAGATGGATGGATGGAAGAGGGGACAGACACGGGGACACGGGGATGGACACAGGGGACAGGGGACAGACGGACACGGTGACAGGCGTGGAGGCACACAGGGACACGGGAGGGGACAGACATGAGGACATGGGGGACAGAGGGACAGCGAGGGGTTGGCAATGGAGGCGGTGGCAATAGCGAGGTGGCAGTGAGGGGACAGAAGGAGGATGGGGACACGGGGAGAACAGGAGGGGACACGGGGAGGGGGACAGGGGAGGGGACAGACGGACCAGAGGACACGGGGGGCAATGGGGGACAGAGGGACAATGGGGGGGTGGCAATGGGGGGGTGGCAATGGGGGGGTGGCAATGGGGGGGTGTCAGTGAGGGGACAGAGGGGGATGGGGACACGGGAGGGGACACGGGAGGGGACACGGGGAGGGGACAGACATGGGGACACGGGGGGCAATGGGGGGACAGAGGGGGATGGGGACGCGGGAGGGGACACGGGGATGGGGACACAGCGAGAAGAGGAGAGAAAAGAGAAGCGTTCCATCAGCGACTGGGGGGTCCCACGGGGGGGGCTGGGGGGGACCCCAACCCCGGGGGGGTTTTGGGGACCGGGGGAGGGAGCGGGACACGGGGGGGGGAGGGGGGAAGGGGGGGGTCCCTTATCGGGGGAGGGGACAGAGGGGAGGGGACAGAATGGGGGGGAGGGATGGGTGGGGACACCCCGACTGTCCCCGGCAATGGCGACAAGGGGGGCCG
Organism: Zonotrichia albicollis; assembly: GCF_047830755.1. Lineage (NCBI taxonomy): Eukaryota > Metazoa > Chordata > Aves > Passeriformes > Passerellidae > Zonotrichia > Zonotrichia albicollis. Next base: position 2,675,587 of record NC_133850.1, read on the forward strand.
AGCCCCCCCCGCCAACCCGGGACCCCTTTAATGGGGGGGTCACCCTGAGGGGGGCGGGGCAGCTCTGCTTGGGGGAGGAGCCCTAAAACGGGAGGGGCTCAAATCGGGGGGGGCCCTAAATGTGGGCGCTCTAAATGGGGGGGGCCCTAAATGGGGGGGCTCCTCCCCTCCCCCCCCGGGCCCACAGCCAGGGACGATCGAGCGCGACCGAAACACGGGGGGGGTTGGGGGGGGGGGGCTCGGGGGGGTCCCCCCGGTGCTGGAGGGGGTTTGGGGGGACCCCCCCGGTTTTGGGGGGCTGGGGGGGTTTGGGGGTCGCGCGTGGTCCCGGTGTCCGCTGGCGCTGCAGAGAGGCTGGGGGAGAGAAACGGGGGGGTTAGAGCTGCGGGAGAGAACGGGGACACGGGGGGGGACACGGGGAGGGGACACGGGGGGACCCCCAGAGCAGAGACCCCGCCCCAAAATCCCAAACCCCGCCCCCAAAGCCCCGCCCCCACGGGGTCTCTGCGCGGGGGGGGATGGGGGGATGGGGCCCCCCTGGGGGCGGGGCCAGGCTGGGACCCCCCCAGTGCCATCCTGGCCACGCCCCCTCAGCCTGGCCCCGCCCCCCGCCCGGGGCGCGGCACGAGGGGGAGGGGCCGGGACAGACACGCGTGTACGGGGCGGCACAGGTGTGACACAGGTGTGAGCAGGTGTGCAAATATGTGTGCTGGTGTGTACAGGTGTGAGCTCAGGTGTGAGCATACAGGTGTGCACAGATGTGAGCACAGGTGTGCAAAGCTGAGCGCAGGTGTGACACAGGTGTGTGCAAATATGTGAGCACTGGTGTGAGCACACAAGTGTGAGCACAGGTGTGACACAGGTGTGAGCACAGAGGTGTAAGCACACAGGTGTGCACAGGTGTGAGTACGGGTGTGAACAGGTGTGCACAGGTGTGAGCACAGGTGTGCAAATATGTGAGCACAGGTGTGCACAGGTGTGTGCACAAGTGTGAGCGTAGATGTGTACAGGTGTGCACACGTGTGTGCATAGGTGAGCACAGGTGTGCAAAGCTGTGAAAAGCTGAGCACAGGTGCGCACACAGGTGTGAGAACAGCTCTGTGCACAGGTGTGCGCAGATGAGCACAGGTGTGTTCACGTGTGCACATGTGAACAGGTGTGAGCACACCTCCCTCCCTTCTAGGGGTGCACACACCTGAGCAGCCACACACACCTGTGCACACCTGTGCAGCCACACACACACCTGTGTGAGCCCATTTGCACACGCATGTGGGCACGTGTTCACCTGGCTGTGCATTTGCACAGTGGGTTGGGAGGGTGCGTGCACAAGTGTGAGCGGGTGTGAGCCCAGGTGTGTGTGCAGGTGTGTGTGCAAGTAGTCACAGGTGTGAGCACAGGTTTGAGCACAGGTGTGAGCACAGGTGTGTGTGCAGGTGGTCACAGGTGTGAGCACAGGTGTGAGCACAGGTGTGTGCCCAAGTGTGCTCAGGTGTGTGCAGATGTTTTCAGGCAGCAGCACATTTGCACACTCAGGTGTGCGAGAGCTGCCACACCTGCATCACTCTGTGTTCACACCTCTGGCCGTTACCTGTGCAAGCTCACACGTGCATGTCACTGTCACACCGGCCCAGGTGTGTGTCACTGTATCCCTGTCACACCTTCCTGAGTGTTTGTGCTCACACAGGTGTGTCTCCTTGTCACACCTGCCCAGGTGTGTGTCACTGTCACACCTGCCCAGGTGTGTGTCATTGATACACCTGCCCAGGGGTGTGTCACTGTCACACCTGGCCAGGTGTGTGTCCCTGTGTGTCCCTGTCACACCTGCCCAGGTGTGTGTCATTGTTACACCTGCCCAGGTGCGTGTGCTGTCCCACCTGTGCCCCGTCGCACACGCGTGTGCAGGGGGCCGCGGGGGCTGCGTGTGCAGGGGGCACACCTGGACGTGCAGCTGGATCCAGGTGTGCATGGGCACCTGTGAGCATGGGCACCAGGTGTGCACAGTCCCAGATGTGCCCAGGTGTGCACAGCTCAGGTGAGCCCAGGTGTGACCATCTGGGTGAGCCCATCCAGGTGTGCACATCCAGGTGTGCACAGGATCCAGGTGAGCCCATCCAGGTGTGCACAGGTGTGCCCATGGATCCAGGTGTGCACACGGGTCCAGCTGTGCCCGGGGTCCAGGTGAGCCCATCCAGCTATGCCCATCCAGGTGTGCACAAGGACCCAGGTGTGCCCATCCAGGTGTGCACAGCCCAGGCGTGCACACGGATCCAGGTGTGCCCAGGTGAGCCCATCCAGGTGAGCTCAGGTGTGCACAAGGACCCAGGTGTGCCCAGGATCCAGCTGTGCCCATCAAGATGTGCCCATCCAGGTGCACCCAGGATCCAGGTGTGCCCAGGTGTGCACAACCCAGGTATGCACAAGGATCCAGCTGCGCGCATCCAGGTGAGCAAACGGATCCAGGTGTGCCCAGGTGCGCACACGGATCCAGCTGTGCCCAGGATCCAGCTGTGCCCACAGATCCAGCTGTGCCCAGGTGAGCCCATCCAGGTGCACACAGATCCAGCTGTGCCCGGGATCCAGCTGTGCCCATCCAGGTGCACACACGGATCCAGCTGTGCCCATCCAGGTGCCCACAGATCCAGCTGTGCCCATCCAGGTGCGCACACGGATCCAGCTGTGTCCAGATGTGCCGCCCGGCCGTGCCGCAGCCCCCCCCTTTCCCCGGGGTTTTTTTGGGGTTTTCGGGGGTCCCCGGGAGGGTGGGGGAGGGGAGACTCACAGGCTCGGGGGGGCCCCGCGGTCCGGGGGGGCGTGGCCGGGCCCTGCGGGAGGAGGAGGAGGAGAGAGACACGTTAGGCCCCGCCCCCCGCTCCGGCACCTGTGGGAAGAAGCCGCGGCCCCGCCCCCGGCCCCGCCCCCTCCTGCCCGCAGGCCCCGCCCTGCCCCGGCCACGCCCTCCCCGGTCACCGCCCCGCCCATCCCCCCCCCCGCCTTCCCGCACGGACGGACAGACGGACACGGGGGCGACGCCCTGGCTGTGACCCCGGAGTGACCCCGGAGTGACCTCTGAGTGACCCCTGAGTGACCCTGAGTGACCCCTGAGTTACCCCTGAATGACCCCAAACTGACCCTGAGTGACCCCTGAGTGACTCTGAACTTACCCTGAGTGACCCCAACTGACCCCAATTATCCCAAATTACCCAAACTGCCCCAAACTGACCCTGAGTGTCTTTGGCTGACCCCAACTGACCCTGAGTGACCCAAACTGCCCCAAACTGACCCCAACTGACCCTGAGTGACCAAACTGACCCCAACTGACCCCAATTGACCTTTACTGACCCCAAATGACCCAAACTGACCCACGGCTGCACACCAACCCAAAACTGACCCCAAACTGACCCAAATGGACCCTGAGTGACCTCAGCTGACCTTGGCTGACCCCAACTGACCCTGACTACCCCAAACTGCCCCAAACTGACCCCTGAGTGACCCCAACTGACCCCAACTATCTCAAATGACCCAAACTGGCCCTCACTGATCTGCAGCTGCACCCCGACCCCAAACTGACCCTGACTGACCCTGACTGACCCCTGAGTGACCCTGACTGACCCAAACTGACCCCAACTGACCTTTGCTGACCCCAGCACTGCCCTGGCCCCCCCGAGCTGTCCCTCGGGATTATTTTGGAGGATTATTTTTGGGGTTATTTATTTTTGGGTTTAATTTTGGGGTTTATTTTGGGGGAGCTCTTTGATTTGGGGGGGGTTCAGAGGGACCGGGGGGTCCCAGGGCTGCCCCTCCCCCCCCCATTTGGGGGGTGACCTGAGGGGGGGGCGGGGCCCCCCCCGAATTTGGGGGGGGGGTGGGGACACCTCGGGGGGTCCCCAAGGTTTGGGGGTCCTGGGGGAGCTCGGGGCACTTTGGGGGGTCCTGGGGACCCCCGCGGGGATGGGGGGGATCTGGGGGTCCCCCAAATTAATGAGAGTTAATTACAGGGGGGGGGGGGCAATGACCTCCCCCCGTGTGTTGGGGACCTGGGGGGGGGGAAGGGGGGAGGGGAGGAGGGGAAATTGGGGGAGGATTTGGGGGTTCAGGGTCAGGGGATGGGGAGGGGGAGTGGGAGGAATTTGGGGGGGCCAGAGGGGGGGGGCAGAGGGATTTCAGGGTGGGGGGGGTCAGGATTTGGGGTGGGGAGGGGATTGGGGGAGGGGCAGGATTTGGGGTGCGGGGTCAGCGGGGGCGGTCTGGATTTGGGTCACTCTGGAGGGGGGGAGGGGTTTGGGGTGCAGGAACAAGGGGGGGCAGGGGGGGTCTGGGAGGGGTTTGGGGGTTCAGGGGTGGGGGGTGGGGTTGGGGGCGGGGTTTGGGATGAGTTGGGGGGCGCGGGAAGTTTTAGGGGGCTCTGGGTGGGGATCAGGAGGGCTTGGGGGGTTCAGGAGAGTTTTGGGGGGTCGGGGAGGGGTCGGGAAGGTTTGGGGGGTCGAGGGGGGGGTCGGGATGGGGTTTGGGGGTCGAGGGGGGGGTCGGGATGGGGTTTGGGGGTCAGGAGGGTTTGGGGGTTTCGGGGGGGCCGGAGCGGGGGGTCCGTGTTACCTTTTTGTTCCACTTCTATTTTTAGCACCGGAAGAAAAGGCGGGAGAGAGCGGGGGGGGGGAGGGAGGGGCGGGGTGCGGGGTGGGGAGGGGTGCGGGGGGGGAGGGGCGGGGTCACACGGGCGGGGGGGAGGGGAGGGGGAGGGCAGGGGGGGGAGGGGCGAGAGAGGAGACAAAGAGAAGAGAGATTAAACGGCTCCGGCCCCCCCAGCCCGGGGGGACCCCGAAACCCCCCGGGAACCCGAACCCTGCGGGGGGAGCGGGACCCACACACGGACACGGGATGGACACACGGACACATGGACACGGGATGGACACACGGACACACGGACACGGGGATGGACACACGGACACGGGGATGGACGCACGGACACGGGATGGACACACGGACACACGGACACGGGGATGGACACACGGACAAGGGATGGACACATGGACACGGGGATGGACACACAGACACGGGATGGACACACGGGCATGGAACGGACAGATGGACACAGGGATGTGGATGGACACACGGACATGGGATGGACATGGGGATGGACACATGGACAGACGGACAGGATGGACACACAGACACAGGGATGGACACAGACAGATGGACACATGGACACAGATGGACATGGGATGGACACACAGACACGGGATGGACACACGGACACAGGGATGGACACACAGACAGATGGACACATGGACACAGGATGGACACACGGACACAGGATGGACACATGGACAGATGGACCCACGGACAGATGGACATGGGATGGACAGAGGGATATGGGACAGACAAGGGGATGGATACGAGGATGGACACACAGACACAAGGATGGACACAGGGATGGACAGATGGACATGGGACAGACACATGAACACAGGATGGACATCGGGATGGACACATGGACACAAAGATGGACATGGGATGGACAGATGGGCACAGGACGGACACACGGACAAATGGACATGGGATGGACGGACAGACACAAGATGGACACGTGGACACGGGATAGACATGGGGATGGACACACGGACACGGGGATGGACAGAGGAACAAGGGGGACGTGGAGGGATGGAGGGATGGACACACGGCAGGAGGGACTGACGGACGGAAGGGGTGGATGGACAGATGGACATCAGGATGGGCAGGAGGACGGACAGAGGGACGGCAAAGAGCGGGACAGAGGGACAGAGGGACAGAGGAACAGAGGGACAGAGGGGCGGAAATGGGGAAAAGTCAATGGGAGGGGAGGATGCACAGAGGGAACCGTGGAGGGACAGACGGACGGACACGGAAAGGGGGGATGGGGACGGCCTGGGTGGGGAAGATGGACAGAGGTGATGGATGGACAGATGGACACGGGGACAGACAGACGGACACAGGCAGAGACGGACACAGGGACAGATGGACACGGGGATAGACACGGGGGCAGACAGATGGACAGATGGACAGATGGACAGACGGACACACGGGGGGTCGCAGGGCTCCCCTCCCCCGCTCTCCTGCCCCCCCGCCCCTCCCCCCGCCCTGCAGAGAGAGACGGCGATGGGGGAGGGGCGCGGGGGGGGCGGGGCTCCAGCGGCTCCTGCAAAGGAAAGAGGCGGCCCCGCCCCTCCCCCACCCCGGATGGACACGCCCCCCGAGCGGCAGGGACCGAGTGTGAGTGTGAGTGTGTGTGAGTGAGTGTGAGTGTGCACTGAGTGTGAGAGTGAGTGTGAGTGGGCACTGAGTGTGAGTGTGTGAGTGTGCACTGAGTGTGAGAGTGTGTGTGAGTGGGCACTGAGTGTGAGTGTGTGAGTGTGCACTGAGTGTGAGAGTGTGTGTGTGTGTTTGTGAGTGTGAGTGTGTGAGTGTGCACTGAGTGTGAGTGTGTTTGTGAGTGTGAGTGTGTGTGTGTGAGAGAGTGAGAGAGTGAGTGTGAGTGTGAGTGGGCACTGAGTGTGAGTGTGTGTGTGCACTGAGTGTGAGTGGGCACTGAGTGTGAGTGTGTGTGTGTGAGTGTGCCCTGACTGTGCTCTGAGTGTTCCTGCTGTGTGATCAATGTGTGCCTGGTGTGTAATTAGCGTGTACTTGATGAGTAATTAGTGTGTGTTAATGTGCCCAGGTGTGCCCAGGTGTGTCCCTCGCTTTGCTCTCACACCAGGTGTGTGTTTCACGCGCTCAGGTGTGCACCTGGAGTGTTCTCACCCTCACCATTGGCCCAGGTGAGTTTAACGCACGCCGCCCTGCACACCAGGTGTGCCTTGAGCGTGCAAGGTGTGCACTCAGGGTGTCCTTAGCATGCTCAGGTGTGCACAGAGCGCTCTCAGGTGTGTCCAGTGTGTGCTTAGCGTGCACAGGTGTGTCCAGGTGTTGATTGTGTCCTTGGCACACCCTCAGTGTGTTCAGGGACGCTCAACCCACGCCAGGTGTGCACTGGCACACACAGGTGTGTGACTGCCCCACCCTGCACACCAGGTGTGCATTGGCCTGTGCAGGTGTGAGCTGGGTGTGTCCTGAGCGTGCCCAGGTGTGTTTAACCCACACCAGGTGTGCATTGGCCTGTGCAGGTGTGAGCTGGGTGTGTCCTGAGCGTGCCCAGGTGTGTTTAACCCACACCAGGTGTGCATTGGCCTGTGCAGGTGTGAGCTGGGTGTGTCCTGAGTATGCCCAGGTGTGTTTAACCCATGCTGGGTATGCCCTGAGTGTGCCCAGGTGTGTTCACCTGGCCATGTGTGTTTACCCACCCCAGGTGTATTTACCTACCCAGATGTGTTTTCCTGACCAGCTGTGTTTATTTATCCAGATGCGTTTATCTGCCCCAGGTCTGATAATCTGCCCCAGGTGAATTTACCTGCCCAGCTCTGTTTATTTATCCAGGCATGTTTATCTGCCCCAGCTGTGTTTACCTGTCCAGGTGTGTTTACCCACCCCAGGTGTGTTTAACGCGCTCCCTCTGTGGTTTTGGGGCATTTTGGGCGCGGTTTTTGGGTGGTTTTGCTGTGGTTTTGGCCATGTTTTTGGTGTGGTTTTGCTGTGGATTTTGTGTGTTTATGCCATGGTTTTTGCCGTGGTTTCAGCCATATTTTTGGTGCTGTTTTGCCGTGATTTTGGTGTGGTTTTGCATGTTTTTGCCATGGTTTTGGTGTGGTTTTTGCGTGGTTTTGGTCTGGTTTTGGTGTGGTTTTTGCATGGTTATGCTATGGTTTTTGCATGGTTTTGCTTGTTTTGGGTGTTGTTTTGCCGTGGTTTTTGCGTGTTCCTGCCATGATTTTGGTGTAATTTCACCAAAATTTCATTGGGTTTTGGTGAATTTTTGGTGTGGGTTTTGCCATGGTTTTTGCTATGGTTTTGGCCATGTTTTTGGTGTTGTTTTGCCATGGTTTTGCATGTTCCTGCCATGGTTTTTGCATGGTTTCATCATGTTTTTGCCATTGTTTTCATTGGTTTTTGCGTGTTCCTGTCCTGTTCCTGCCATGTTTTTCCTGTGGTTTTGCCACAGTCTTTATGTGGATTTTGAGTGATTTTTGCTGTGTTTTTCACATGTTCCTGCCGTGTTCCTCCCATGTTTTTACCGTGGTTTTTGCATGGTTTTGGCCTTGTTTTTAGTATGTCTTTGCTATGTTTTTCGTGTGTTCCTGCTGTGTTCCTGCCATGTTTTTGCTGTGTTTTTCACGTATTCCTGCCCTTTTCCTGCCCTGTTTTTGCCGTGTTTTTTGCATGGTTTTGGCCATGTTTTTGCCTTGCCCCTGCTGTGGTTTTGCTGTAGTTTTGCCAGGTTTTTTGCATGTTTTTTGCCATGCTTTGGGTGTGTTTTTGCCATGTTTTTTGCATGTTTTTTGCCGTGTTTTTGGTGTGGTTTTGCTGTGTTCCTGCTGTGGTTTTGCTGTGTTTTTTGCATGTTTTTTGCCATGTTTTTGCTGTGTTTTTTGCATGGTTCTGGCCATGTTTTTTGCCGTGTTTTTGGTGTGTTTTTGCTGTGTCCATGCCGTGTTCTGCCATGTTTTTTGCCATGTTTTTGTTGTGGTTTTGCCGTGTTTTTTGCCATGGTTTTGTTGTGTTTCTGCTGTGTCCATGCCGTGTTCTGGCTGTGTTTTTGCATGTATTTTGCTGTGGTTTTGGTGTGTTTATGCCGTGTTCCTGCTGTGTTTTTGCTGTGGTTTTTGCATGTTTTTTGCCATGTTTTTGGTATGTTTTGGGTGTGTTTTTTGCATGGTTCTGGCCATGTTTTGGGTGTGTTTTTGTCGTGTTTTTGCCGCGTCCCTGCCGTGCCCGTGCCGTGTCCCCGTGCCCGTGCCGTGTCCCGGGGCCGTGTCCGGCCCTGTCCGGCCACTCCCTCGGGCGGCTCCGGTGGCGGCTGCAAAGCAAAATGGGGGAGGGGCCGGGGGGGTTCTGGGGGTCCCGCGACGGCGCCTGGGGAGAGATGGGGTCACCCCAAAACCCCCCGGGACCCCCAGGTCACACAGAGCCCCCCGGGGCTGGGGGTCACAGCACCTGCACCGGGGGGTCACAGCCCGGCCTGGGGGACAAACGCGACACGGGGGGGACCCAGGGGGGCACAACCTCCCCCACACACACCTGGGGGCTCCATGAGACCCCCCCAGTCCCTACCCCAAAGGTGCCCCCAGGGCTGGGGGCTGGGGTCCTGGGGGGCTGTGGGGTCCCTGTGGGGCTCCATGGGGCTCCGTGGGTGCTGTGGGGTAGGACAGGGGGGCATTGTGGGATCCCTGTGGGGCCCCTTGGGTGCTATGGGGTAGGACAGGGGGGCATTGTGGGATCCCTGTGGGGTCCCTTGGGTGCTGTGGGGCAGAACTCCCCAGGTGCACCTCTGGGTGCTGTGGGGCTGTGGGGGCACTGTGGGGCAGAGCTGTGGGGCAGGGTCTATAGAGCAGGGCTGTGGGCACAGCTGTGGGACTGAACAGGGTTATGGGGCAGAGCTGTGGGGCAGAGCCATGGGACAGAGCCATTGGGGCACGGTTATGGGCCAGGGCTATGGGGCAGAGCTGTGGGGCAGCAATCCCTGTGGGGGACCAATGGCACCTCCAGGTACTTATAGGTGCCAGGACTGGGGGTGCTGTGGGGCAGGACAGCGCAGAGCTGTGGGGCAGAGCTATGGGGCAAAATGGGATCTATGGGGCAGCGCTCGCTGTAGGGCACGCAGTCGTACTGCACCTCCAGGTATTTGTAGGTGCCCGGGCAGGGGGTGGCTCCGGGAAGCTGTGGGGGCCGGGCTATGGGGCAGGATGGGTTCTATGGGGCAGGGCAGGATCCATGGGGCAGGTCTGTGGGGCAGCACTCACTGTAGGGCACGCAGTTGTACTGCACCTCCAGGTATTTGTAGGGGCTGGCACAGGGGTGGCTCTGGGGAGCTGTGGGGCCGGGCTATGGGGCAGGATGGGACCTGTGGTGCAGGATGGGATCTATGGGGCAGAGCTGTGGGTCCGGATCCGTGGGGCAGCACTCACTGTAGGGCACACAGTCGCACTGCACCTCCAGGTATTTGTAGGGGCTGGGGTGGCTCTGGGGAGCTGAGGGTCAGGATCTATGGGCAGGACGGGATCTATGGGGCAGGACGGGATCTATGGGGCAGGGCTATGGGGCAGGATCTGTGGGGCAGCACTCACTGTAGGGCACGCAGTCGTACTGCACCTCCAGGTATTTGTAGGTGCCCGGGCAGGGGTCGGGGAAGGCGTCGGAGCCGGCGACCACAACGCACTGAGTGCGGTTATTGCACCTGGGGACACGGGGACACGTCAGGGACACGGCAGGGACACGGCAGGGACAGGGGGGACATGGCAGGGACAGGGGGGACATGGCAGGGACAGGGCAGGGACACGGGACACAGGGACACGGCAGGGACACGGGGACAAAGGACACTTCAGGGACAGAGGACATGGGGACATGGGAGGAAATAGCAGGGACACAAGGACACAGCAGGGACGGGGGGACACGGGGACACGTCACGGACAGGGACATGGGGACATGTGAGGGACAGGGGACATGGGGACATGGGAGGACATAGCAGGGACACGAGGACACAGCAGGGACAGGGCAGGGACAGGGCAGGGACATGGGGACATGTCACAGACACAGGGGGACACATCAGGGACACAGAGGGACATGGCACACTGGGGGACAGTGGGGGGACACAGGGGGACATGAGGGAACAGCAGGGGACAGCAGGGGGGACACAGGGGGACACAGGACATGAGGAGATATGGGTGGGACACAGGACACAAAGGGACACAGAGACATTGGGGGACACAGGGAGACAGCAGGGACACAGGGGGACAGCGGACCTGAGGGGACATGGGGACAGTGAGGGGACATGGAGACACAGAGGATGTCGAGTGGGGACATGGGGACAGGGACAGCAGGACAGTAGGGACACACAGGACATGGGACTAGGGACATGAGGGACACAGGGACAGTGGGGACAGTGGGGACAGAGGGACAGTGGGGACACAGGGACAGTGGGGACAGTGGGGATACGGGGCAGGGCACAGGTGTGGCCCTGACACTTGGGGACACAGGACTCAGGTGCTACCACCAACGTCCCTGGGGTGGGGGGGACGCCGTGGGGACACAGGGACATCCTCAAGCTGTGCCACCCCTGTGTTGTCCCCAGGGCCACCCGCCCCACGTGTCCCTCAGTGTCCCCGTGTCCCCCCCGTGCCACCTCCACGCCTCCAACTGTCCCCAGGTGTCCCCACAGCACCACAGGGCCATGTCCCCAAGTCCCCAGCATGTCCCTGCTCCCCCATGTCCCACCCTCCTGTGTGCCTGTCCCTGTGTCCCCAGAGTGTCCCCAGCCTTCCACATGTCCCCATGTCCCCTGCACATCCCCGTGTCCCCCCGTGTCACCCCCATGTCCCCTCTGTGCCATCATGTGCAGGGCCAGGGCCAGGTCCCCGTGTCCGCACAATGTCCCCATGCCCCACCCCTGTCCCTGTGTCCCCACAGTGTCCCCATTCCCCTGCACATCCCTGTCCCTGTGTTCCCTCCTGTCCCTCTGTCCCCATGTCCCCAAGCCCATTGCTGTGTTCCTGTCACCTGCCTGTCCCCATGTCCCCAACCTCCTGCACCTTCCCAATGTCCCCAGTGTCCCCCCAATGTCCTCAATACTCCCAGTGTCCCCAATGTCCCCAAATGCCCCCAATGTCCCCAGTGCCACAATACCCCCAGTGTCCCCAATGTCTCCAGTGTCTCCAATGTCCCAGTACCCCCAATGTGCTTCAGTGTCTCCAATGTCCCCAATGTCCCAGTGTCACCAATGTTGCCAATGTCCCCAAATGCCCCCAGTGTCCCCAGTGTCTCCAATGTCCCCAAATGCCCCCAATGTCCTCACCATCCCCAGAGTCCCCAGTGTCCCCAGTCCCCCTGTGTCGCCTCTGGGCCATGATGGGCTGAGCCTGGGGCAGGTGAAACTGGACATTCACCATTTGCCTGGGGTCCCCAGTGTCCCCAATGTCCCCAACGTCACCAATGTCACCTGTGTCTCCAACACCCCCAATGTCCCCAATATTTCCTGTATCCCCAATGTCCCCAGTGTCCCCAATGTCCCCAATGTCTCCAATGTCCCCACCATCCCATCCCCACTGTCCCCAGTCCCCAGTGTCACCTCTGGGCCATGATGGGCTGTCCCTGGGGCAGGTAGCACTGCACGTTTGCCATCTGCCCGGGGTCCCTGATGTCCCCATGTCCCAAATGTCCCCAGTATCCCCAGTGTCCCCAAATGCCCCCAATGCCCCCAGTGTCCCCATTGTTCCCAATGCCCCAGTGTCCCCAACGTCCCCAGTGTCCCCAATACCCCCAATGCCCTTCAGTGTCCCCACTGTTCCCAATGTTCCCAGTGTCCTCAAATGCCCCCAATGTCCCCAATGCCCTCAATGTCCCCAATGTCCCCACCATCCCCAGTGTCCTCAGTCCCCCCGTGTCACCTCTGGGCCATGATGGGCTGTGCCTGGGGCAGGTAGCACTGAACATTCACCATCTGCCTGAGGTCCCTGATGTCTGCAATGTCCCCAGTGTCCCCAGTGTCCCCAGAGTCTCCAATGTCCCCAAGTTCCCCCAATGCCCCCAGTGTCCCCAACATCCCCAGTATCCCCAGTGTCCCCAATGCCCTTCAATGTCTCCAATGTCCCCAGTGTCCCCAGTTCTCCCAATGTCCCCAACGGCCCAAATGTCCCCAATACCCCCAACGTCCCCAATACCCGCAATATGTCCAATACCCCCTCTGTCCCCAGTGTCCCCATGTCCCCCCAAAGTCCCCAATTCCCGCAGTGTCCCTGTGTCACCTCTGGGCCATGATGGGCTGTGCCTGGGGCAGGTAGCGCTGCACGTTCACCATCTGCCCGGGGTCCCTGATGTCCCATGTCCCCCCAATGTCCCCATGTCCCCAGTGCCCCCAGTGTCCCCAGTGTCCCCAGTGTCCCATTCCCTCCGTGTCACCTCTGGGCCATGATGGGCTGTGCCTGGGGCAGGTAGCACTGCACGTTCGCCATCTGCCCGGGGTCGGCGTCGCAGATTTTGTCGTCGGTCCGGCCGTAGTTGGCGTCGGCCACCAGGACGACGTCGCTGCCGGGCAGCGCAGCTCCAGCGGGTACCCCTCGCACGCCAGCTCCCGGCGCGCCAGCCCGAACGGCAGCGCCCCCCGGATCAGCCCTGAAACCCCAAACAGGGTCAGGGATCCCCAAAACACTCAGGGTAACCCCAAAACACCCGGGGTACCCTAAAACCCCACAGCTCCAGCGGGTGCCCCTCACACTCCAGCTCCCGGCGCGCCAGCCCGAACGGCAACGCCCCCCGGATCAGCCCCGGGGGGCACAGAACCCCAAATGGGGTCAGGGAATCCTAAAACACCCAGGGTACCCCAATCCCTCCACATCCAACCCCACTGTGCCAGCCTGAACAGGAGAGCCCCCCGGATCAGCCCTGCAACCCCAAAATGGGGTCAGGGAACCCCAAAACACCCGGGGTACCCCAAAACCCCACAGCTCCAGTGGGTGCCCCTCACACGCCAGCTCCTGGTGCACCAGCCCAAATGGGAGAGCCCCCCGGATCAGCCCTGCAACCCCAAAATGGGGTCAGGGAACCCCAAAACACCCGGGGTACCCCAATCCTTCCACACCAGATCCCGCTGTGCCAGCCGGAACGCAGCGCCCCCCGGATCAGCCCTGGGGGGCACAGAACCCCAAACGGGAGCCCCAGATGGAGTCAGGGAACCCCCAAACTCCTGGGGAACCCCAAAACACCCGGGGTACCCCAAACATCCAATCCTGCTGTGCCAGCCCAAATGGCAGCACCCCCTGGATCAGCCCTGGAACCCCAAAATGGAGTCAGGGAATCCCAGATGGGGTCTCGTCCCCACCTCTGTGCCCCGCTCAGCCCTTGGGGTGCAGGGACCACCTGGACCCCAAACCCCAAATCAGGGGCCCTGGGCACCCCCAGCCCTGCAGCCCCCAGCCCCCAAATCCCAAATACCTGGAAACTCCAACCCCAAACACCTGGATCCCTGATCCCAAACACCTGGATCCCCAATCCAAACACCTGGGATCCCTGATCCCAAACACCTGGATCCCTGATCCCAAACACCTGGATCCCCAATCCCAAACACCTGGATCCCCGATCCCAAATACCTGGGATCCCTGATCCCAAACACCTGGGATCCCCAATCCCAAACACCTGGGATCCCCAGTCCCAAACACCTGGATCCCCAATCCCAAACACCAGGGACCCCATCCCCTGGCACTGGGAATTCCCAATCCTGAACACCCAGGTCCCCCCATACCTGGACATTGGGGGACCCCAAATCCCCGAAACCGGGCACCCCAATGGATGCTTGGGGTTCCCCAAAATTCTGGGTCCCCATTCCCTGACATTGGGAACAATCCCAAACACCTGGGATCCCCCAATCCCAAAGACCTGGGACCCCAAATCTGACACATCTGAGTTCCCCCAATCCTGGGAACCTGAGACCCCAAATCCCAAACACCCAGGACCCCAAATCCGTGGTACCTGAGACCTCAGATGGATGTTTGGGTCCCCCAAAAAATTCAGACGTCCCCCAGGCCTCCACACCTGGATCCCCCCAATCCCAACACCTGGGATCCCCCCAATCCCAAACACCTGGACCCCAATCCCAAACACCTGGGACCCCAAATCCGTGGTACCTGACACCTCAGATGGATGTTTGGGTCCCCAAAAAATTCAGACGCCCCCCAGGCCTCCACACCAGGATCCCCAATCCCAAACACCTGGGACCCCCCAAAATCTGACGCACCTGAGTTCCGCCAGTGCTGGGAACCTGGGACCCCAAATCCAACACCGGGATATCCCAATCCCACACACCCGGGACCCCCCAAACCTGGATCCCCCAATCCCGAATTTCCCATCCCCGGATTCTGGGACACCCCAAGAGCCAGGCCCAGCTCGGGGCTGTTGTGCCAGCCTTGCACACTCATTGCACACCCCTTGCACACCCCTTACACAGCCCTTACACAACCCTTCCACACCACTTACACACCCTTTACACACCCCTTACAAAGTCACCGCACACTTTTTACACACCCCTTACAGACCCTTTACACACCCCTTACACAGCCCTTGCACACCCTTTAAAACACCATTTACACACTCTTTGCACACCCCTTACACACCTTTTACACACTCACCACACTCTTTACACCTCACTTACACATCTGGACTGTTGTACGCTCCTTGCACCCCCTTTACACAGCCTTTACACAGCCCTTACACACTCCTTGCACACCCCTCGCACAATCCCGGCCACCTCTGTCGTGCTGCTCAGCCCTTGCACAAGCGTTACACACCCCTTGCACACCACTGAGCCCCTCTGTGGTGTTGCACAGACACAACTCTTACACAGCCCTTACACAGTCCTTACACAATCTCTGTACACCCTTTGCACAAGCATTTCACAACCCTTGCACCCCCACCTCGGGGCTGTGACACAGGCCTTGCACAGCCCTTACACGCTCCTTGCACACCCCTGTGCACCCCTGAGGTGCTGTACAGACCTCACACACTCCTTACACACCTTTTACATTCCCCATTGCACACGCCTAGGCACCCCCCTTACACACTTGGGGTGTTGCACAGGCCTTACACAGCCCTTACACAATCCTTTGCACAGCCTTTACACACTCCTTACACACCTGGTGTGTTGTACTGCCCTTGCACACCCCTGGGCACCACTGGGGTGTTGTAGAGACACAATCCTTACACACCTATCACACAGCCCTTACATGCCCCTTACACAGTTCTTACACACCTGTTACACAAACCTTGCACACCTGGGGTGCTGCACCAGGCTTGCACAAGTGTTACACAAACCTTGTACATCTGGAGTGTTGTAGAGCCCTTTCACACCCTTTGCACACCCCTTGCACCCCTGGGGTGTTGTGGAGCCCTTACACAGCCCTTACACACCTCTCGCAAACTCCTCTCACACACCTGGGGTGTTGTACACCCATTTCACAGCCTTTACACACCCCTTACACACCTAGGGTGTTGTGCATCACTTACGCATCCCTTACACAGCCCTCACACCCCTGGGGTGCTGTACAGCTCTTACACACCCCTGGAGTGTTGTACACACCTTACACATCCCTTACACAATCCCTTACACATCCCTTACAGACCAGGGGTATTGTACAGCCCTTACACACCCCTTACACAACTGGGGCATTGTATAGCCCTTATACAACACATACACAGCCCTTACACACCCCTTACAAACTCCTTACACACCTGGGGTGTTGTGTAGCCCTTTCACAGCACTTACACACCCTTTACACACCCCGGGGCACACCTGGGGTATTGTACACCCATTACACACACCTCTTGTACACCTGGGGTATTGTACACCTATTTCACAGCCCTTACACATCTGGAGTGTTGTACAGCCCTTACACACCCCTTGCACACCTGGGTTATTATACAGCCCTTATACAGTGCTTACACACACCTTACACACCTCTTACACACCCCTTACACCCCTGGGGTATTGTCCAGCCTTTTCACACCCCTTACACACACCTGTGCACCCCTGGAGTGTTGTGCACACCTTATACACACCTTACACACCCATTACACAATCTTTTACACACCCTTTATACTCCTGGGGCATTGTACACCCATTTCACAGCCCTTACACAGGCCTTACACACCCCTTACACCCTTGGGGTATTGCACACCCATTAAACACCCCTTACACAACCCTCACACAGTCCTTACACACCTGGGGTGTTGTACAGCCCTTTCACAGCACTTACACCCCTGAGGTGTTGTATATAGCCTTTATACAACACTTACACATGCCTTGCACAGGGGGCAGAGTGTTGTACAACCCTTACACACCCCTGGGGTATTGTACGCCCATTTCACAGCCCTTACACACACTTCACACACCCCTTACACACCCCTGGGGTATTGTACAGCCCTTACACACCTCTGGGCACCCCTGGGGTGTTGCACACCCATTACACAGCCCTTGCACAGCCCTTACAGACCAGGGGTATTGTACAGCCCTTACACAGCACTTACACTTCCCTTAAACACCCCTTACACACTCCTTACACACCTGGGTGTTACACACTCCCTTACACAATCCCTTACACACCCCTTGTACACCTAGGGTGTTGTACAGCCCTTTCACAGCATTTACACACCCGGGGTGTTGTGTACAGCCCTTATA